>NW_027616536.1:0-255663 GCF_964187855.1 Myxine glutinosa
CCACTTTTGCACTTGTATTAGTGTGGAAAAAACACTTTTCGCACTTGTGTTGGTGCAGGAAACCACTTTTGCACTTGTATTAGTGTGGAAAAAACACTTTTTGCCCTTGTAATAGTGTTTAAAAACCACTTTTCGCACTTGTGTTAGTGTTGAAAACCACTTTTCGCACTTGTGTTGGTGCAGGAAACCACTTTTGCACTTGTATTAGTGTGGAAAAAACACTTTTCGCACTTGTGTTAGTGTTGAAAAAGCGCTTTTCGCACTTTGTTAGTGTTGAAAAACCACCTTTTTGCACTTGTGTTGGTGCAGGAAACCACATTTGCACTTGTATTAGTGTGGAAAAAAACCACTTTTCGCACTTGTGTTAGTGTTGAAAAACCACTTTTTGCACTTGTCTTGGTGCAGGAAACCACTTTTGCACTTGTATTAGTGTGGAAAAAACACTTTTTGCAGTTGTGATAGTGTTGAAAAACCACTTTTCGCACTTGTGTTAGTGTTGAAAAACCACTTTTCACACCTGTGTTGGTGCAGGAAAACCACTTTTGCACTTGTATTAGTGTGGAAAAACCACTTTTCGCACTTGTGTTAGTGTTGAAAAACCACTTTTCGCACTTGTGTTAGTGTTGAAAAAACCACTTTTCGCACTTGTATTGGTGCAGGAAACCACTTTTGCACTTGTATTAGTGTGGAAAAAAACACTTTTTGCACTTGTGATTGTGTTGAAAAAACCACTTTTCGCACTTGTGTTAGTGTTGAAAAACTACTTTTCGCACTTGTATTGGTGCAGGAAACCACTTTTGCACTTGTATTAGTGTGGAAAAAACACTTTTTTGCACTTGTGATAGTGTTGAAAAACCACTTTTCGCACTTGTGTTAGTGTTGAAAAACCACTTTTCGCACTTGTGTTGGTGCAGGAAACCACTTTTGCACTTGTATTAGTGTGGAAAAACAACTTTTCGCACTTGTGTTAGTGTTGAAAAAACACTTTTTTGCACTTGTGTTGGTGCAGGAAACCACTTTTGCACTTGTATTAGTGTGGAAAAAACACTTTTTGCACTTGTGATTAGTGTTGAAAAACCACTTTTTCGCACTTGTGTTAGTGTTGAAAAACCACTTTTCGCACTTGTGTTAGTGTTGAAAAAACCACTTTTCGCACTTGTGTTGGTGCAGGAAAACCACTTTTGTACTTGTATTAGTGTGGAAAAAACACTTTTTGCACTTGTGATAGTGTTGAAAAACCACTTTTTGCACTTGTGTTAGTGTTGAAAAAACCACTTTTCGCACTTCTGTTGGTGCAGGAAACCACTTTTGCACTGTATTAGTGTGGAAAAACCACTTTTCGCACTTGTGTTAGTGTTGAAAAACCACTTTTCGCACTTGTGTTGGTGCAGGAAAACCACATTTGCACTTGTATTAGTGTGGAAAATACACTTTTTGCACTTGTGATGGTGTTGAAAAACCACTTTTTGCACTTGTGTTAGTGTTGAAAAACCACTTTTCGCACTTGTGTTAGTGTTGAAAAAACTACTTTTCGCACTTGTGTTAGTGTTGAAAAAACCACTTTTGGCACATGTGTTAGTGCAGGAAACCACTTTTGCACTTGTATTAGTGTGGAAAAACACTTTTTGCACTTGTGTTAGTGTTGAAAAACCACTTTTCACACTTGTGTTAGTGTTGAAAAACCACTTTTCGCACTTGTGTTAGTGTTGAAAAACCACTTTTCACACTTGTGTTGGTGCAGAAAACCACTTTTGCATTTGTATTAGTGTGGAAAAAACACTTTTTGCACTTGTGATAGTGTTGAAAAACCACTTTTCGCACTTGTGTTAGTGTTGAAAAACCACTTTTCGCACTTGTGTTGGTGCAGGAACCACTTTTGCACTTGTATTAGTGTGGAAAAAAACACTTTTTGCACTTGTGATAGTGTTGAAAAAACCACTTTTCGCACTTGTGTTAGTGTTGAAAAACCACTTTTCGCACTTGTGTTGGTGCAGGAAACCACTTTTGCACTTGTATTAGTGTGGAAAAAACACTTTTCGCACTTGTTGTTGGTGCAGGAAACCACTTTTTGCACTTGTATTAGTGTGGAAAAAACACTTTTTGCCCTTGTAATAGTGTTTAAAAACCACTTTTCGCACTTGTGTTAGTGTTGAAAAACCACTTTTTGCACTTGTGTTGGTGCAGGAAACCACTTTTGCACTTGTATTAGTGTGGAAAAAACACTTTTCGCACTTGTGTTAGTGTTGAAAAGCGCTTTTCGCACTTTGTTAGTGTTGAAAAACCACTTTTTGCACTTGTGTTGGTGCAGGAAAACCACATTTGCACTTGTATTAGTGTGGAAAAACCACTTTTCGCACTTGTGTTAGTGTTGAAAAACCACTTTTTGCACTTGTCTTGGTGCAGGAAACCACTTTTGCACTTGTATTAGTGTGGAAAAAAACACTTTTTGCACTTGTGATAGTGTTGAAAAACCACTTTTCGCACTTGTGTTAGTGTTGAAAAACCACTTTTCACACCTGTGTTGGTGCAGGAAACCACTTTTGCACTTGTATTAGTGTGGAAAAACCACTTTTCGCACTTGTGTTAGTGTTGAAAAACCACTTTTCGCACTTGTGTTAGTGTTGAAAAAACCACTTTTCGCACTTGTATTGGTGCAGGAAACCACTTTTGCACTTGTATTTAGTGTGGAAAAAACACTTTTTGCACTTGTGATTGTGTTGAAAAACCACTTTTCGCACTTGTGTTAGTGTTGAAAAACTACTTTTCGCACTTGTATTGGTGCAGGAAACCACTTTTGCACTTGTATTAGTGTGGAAAAACACTTTTTGCACTTGTGATAGTGTTGAAAAACCACTTTTCGCACTTGTGTTAGTGTTGAAAAACCACTTTTCGCACTTGTGTTGGTGCAGGAAACCACTTTTGCACTTGTATTAGTGTGGAAAAACAACTTTTCGCACTTGTGTTAGTGTTGAAAAAACACTTTTTGCACTTGTGTTGGTGCAGGAAACCACTTTTGCACTTGTATTAGTGTGGAAAAAACACTTTTTGCACTTGTGATAGTGTTGAAAAACCACTTTTCGCACTTGTGTTAGTGTTGAAAAACCACTTTTCGCACTTGTGTTAGTGTTGAAAAACCACTTTTCGCACTTGTGTTGGTGCAGGAAACCACTTTTGTACTTGTATTAGTGTGGAAAAAACACTTTTTGCACTTGTGATAGTGTTGAAAAACCACTTTTTGCACTTGTGTTAGTGTTGAAAAACCACTTTTCGCACTTCTGTTGGTGCAGGAAACCACTTTTGCACTTGTATTAGTGTGGAAAAACCACTTTTCGCACTTCTGTTAGTGTTGAAAAACCACTTTTCGCACTTGTGTTGGTGCAGGAAACCACATTTGCACTTGTATTAGTGTGGAAAATACACTTTTTGCACTTGTGATGGTGTTGAAAAACCACTTTTTGCACTTGTGTTAGTGTTGAAAAACCACTTTTCGCACTTGTGTTAGTGTTGAAAAACTACTTTTCGCACTTCTGTTAGTGTTGAAAAACCACTTTTGGCACATGTGTTAGTGCAGGAAACCACTTTTGCACTTGTATTAGTGTGGAAAAAACACTTTTTGCACTTGTGATAGTGTTGAAAGACCACTTTTTGCACTTGTGATAGTGTTGAAAAACCACTTTTCGCACTTGTGTTAGTGTTGAAAAACCACTTTTCGCACTTGTGTTGGTGCAGGAAACCACTTTTGCACTTGTATTAGTGTGGAAAAAACACTTTTTGCACTTGTGATAGTGTTGAAAAACCACATTTCGCACTTGTGTTAGTGTTGAAAAACCACTTTTCGCACTTGTGTTGGTGCAGGAAACCACATTTGCACTTGTATTAGTGTGGAAAAAACACTTTTCGCACTTGTGTTGGTGCAGGAAACCACTTTTGCACTTGTATTAGTGTGGAAAAAACACTTTTTGCCCTTGTGATAGTGTTGAAAAACCACTTTTCGCACTTGTGTTAGTGTTGAAAAACCACTTTTCGCACTTGTGTTGGTGCAGGAAACCACTTTTGCACTTGTATTAGTGTGGAAAAAACACTTTTCGCACTTGTGTTAGTGTTGAAAAAGTGCTTTTCACACTTGTGTTAGTGTTGAAAAACCACTTTTCGCACTTGTGTTGGTGCAGGAAACCACATTTGCACTTGTATTAGTGTGGAAAAACCACTTTTCGCACTTGTGTTAGTGTTGAAAAACCACTTTTTGCACTTGTGTTGGTGCAGGAAACCACTTTTGCACTTGTATTAGTGTGGAAAAAACACTTTTTGCACTTGTGATAGTGTTGAAAAACCACTTTTCGCACTTGTGTTAGTGTTGAAAAACCACTTTTCACACTTGTGTTGGTGCAGGAAACCACTTTTGCACTTGTATTAGTGTGGAAAAACCACTTTTTGCACTTGTGTTAGTGTTGAAAAACCACTTTTCACACTTGTGTTAGTGTTGAAAAACCACTTTTCGCACTTGTGTTAGTGTTGAAAAACCACTTTTCACACTTGTGTTGGTGCAGAAAACCACTTTTGCATTTGTATTAGTGTGGAAAAAACACTTTTTGCACTTGTGATAGTGTTGAAAAACCACTTTTCGCACTTGTGTTAGTGTTGAAAAACCACTTTTCGCACTTGTGTTGGTGCAGGAAACCACTTTTGCACTTGTATTAGTGTGGAAAAAACACTTTTTGCACTTGTGATAGTGTTGAAAAACCACTTTTCGCACTTGTGTTAGTGCTGAAAAACCACTTTTCGCACTTGTGTTGGTGCAGGAAACCACTTTTGCACTTGTATTAGTGTGGAAAAAACACTTTTCGCACTTGTGTTGGTGCAGGAAACCACTTTTGCACTTGTATTAGTGTGGAAAAAACACTTTTTGCCCTTGTAATAGTGTTTAAAAACCACTTTTCGCACTTGTGTTAGTGTTGAAAAACCACTTTTCGCACTTGTGTTGGTGCAGGAAACCACTTTTGCACTTGTATTAGTGTGGAAAAAACACTTTTCGCACTTGTGTTAGTGTTGAAAAAGCGCTTTTCGCACTTTGTTAGTGTTGAAAAACCACTTTTTGCACTTGTGTTGGTGCAGGAAACCACATTTGCACTTGTATTAGTGTGGAAAAACCACTTTTCGCACTTGTGTTAGTGTTGAAAAACCACTTTTTGCACTTGTCTTGGTGCAGGAAACCACTTTTGCACTTGTATTAGTGTGGAAAAAACACTTTTTGCAGTTGTGATAGTGTTGAAAAACCACTTTTCGCACTTGTGTTAGTGTTGAAAAACCACTTTTCACACCTGTGTTGGTGCAGGAAACCACTTTTGCACTTGTATTAGTGTGGAAAAACCACTTTTCGCACTTGTGTTAGTGTTGAAAAACCACTTTTCGCACTTGTGTTAGTGTTGAAAAACCACTTTTCGCACTTGTATTGGTGCAGGAAACCACTTTTGCACTTGTATTAGTGTGGAAAAAACACTTTTTGCACTTGTGATTGTGTTGAAAAACCACTTTTCGCACTTGTGTTAGTGTTGAAAAACTACTTTTCGCACTTGTATTGGTGCAGGAAACCACTTTTGCACTTGTATTAGTGTGGAAAAAACACTTTTTGCACTTGTGATAGTGTTGAAAAACCACTTTTCGCACTTGTGTTAGTGTTGAAAAACCACTTTTCGCACTTGTGTTGGTGCAGGAAACCACTTTTGCACTTGTATTAGTGTGGAAAAACAACTTTTCGCACTTGTGTTAGTGTTGAAAAAACACTTTTTGCACTTGTGTTGGTGCAGGAAACCACTTTTGCACTTGTATTAGTGTGGAAAAAACACTTTTTGCACTTGTGATAGTGTTGAAAAACCACTTTTCGCACTTGTGTTAGTGTTGAAAAACCACTTTTCGCACTTGTGTTAGTGTTGAAAAACCACTTTTCGCACTTGTGTTGGTGCAGGAAACCACTTTTGTACTTGTATTAGTGTGGAAAAAACACTTTTTGCACTTGTGATAGTGTTGAAAAACCACTTTTTGCACTTGTGTTAGTGTTGAAAAACCACTTTTCGCACTTCTGTTGGTGCAGGAAACCACTTTTGCACTTGTATTAGTGTGGAAAAACCACTTTTCGCACTTGTGTTAGTGTTGAAAAACCACTTTTCGCACTTGTGTTGGTGCAGGAAACCACATTTGCACTTGTATTAGTGTGGAAAATACACTTTTTGCACTTGTGATGGTGTTGAAAAACCACTTTTTGCACTTGTGTTAGTGTTGAAAAACCACTTTTCGCACTTGTGTTAGTGTTGAAAAACTACTTTTCGCACTTGTGTTAGTGTTGAAAAACCACTTTTGGCACATGTGTTAGTGCAGGAAACCACTTTTGCACTTGTATTAGTGTGGAAAAACCACTTTTTGCACTTGTGTTAGTGTTGAAAAACCACTTTTCACACTTGTGTTAGTGTTGAAAAACCACTTTTCGCACTTGTGTTAGTGTTGAAAAACCACTTTTCACACTTGTGTTGGTGCAGAAAACCACTTTTGCATTTGTATTAGTGTGGAAAAAACACTTTTTGCACTTGTGATAGTGTTGAAAAACCACTTTTCGCACTTGTGTTAGTGTTGAAAAACCACTTTTCGCACTTGTGTTGGTGCAGGAAACCACTTTTGCACTTGTATTAGTGTGGAAAAAACACTTTTTGCACTTGTGATAGTGTTGAAAAACCACTTTTCGCACTTGTGTTAGTGTTGAAAAACCACTTTTCGCACTTGTGTTGGTGCAGGAAACCACTTTTGCACTTGTATTAGTGTGGAAAAAACACTTTTCGCACTTGTGTTGGTGCAGGAAACCACTTTTGCACTTGTATTAGTGTGGAAAAAACACTTTTTGCCCTTGTAATAGTGTTTAAAAACCACTTTTCGCACTTGTGTTAGTGTTGAAAAACCACTTTTTGCACTTGTGTTGGTGCAGGAAACCACTTTTGCACTTGTATTAGTGTGGAAAAAACACTTTTCGCACTTGTGTTAGTGTTGAAAAAGCGCTTTTCGCACTTTGTTAGTGTTGAAAAACCACTTTTTGCACTTGTGTTGGTGCAGGAAACCACATTTGCACTTGTATTAGTGTGGAAAAACCACTTTTCGCACTTGTGTTAGTGTTGAAAAACCACTTTTTGCACTTGTCTTGGTGCAGGAAACCACTTTTGCACTTGTATTAGTGTGGAAAAAACACTTTTTGCACTTGTGATAGTGTTGAAAAACCACTTTTCGCACTTGTGTTAGTGTTGAAAAACCACTTTTCACACCTGTGTTGGTGCAGGAAACCACTTTTGCACTTGTATTAGTGTGGAAAAACCACTTTTCGCACTTGTGTTAGTGTTGAAAAACCACTTTTCGCACTTGTGTTAGTGTTGAAAAACCACTTTTCGCACTTGTATTGGTGCAGGAAACCACTTTTGCACTTGTATTAGTGTGGAAAAAACACTTTTTGCACTTGTGATTGTGTTGAAAAACCACTTTTCGCACTTGTGTTAGTGTTGAAAAACTACTTTTCGCACTTGTATTGGTGCAGGAAACCACTTTTGCACTTGTATTAGTGTGGAAAAAACACTTTTTGCACTTGTGATAGTGTTGAAAAACCACTTTTCGCACTTGTGTTAGTGTTGAAAAACCACTTTTCGCACTTGTGTTGGTGCAGGAAACCACTTTTGCACTTGTATTAGTGTGGAAAAACAACTTTTCGCACTTGTGTTAGTGTTGAAAAAACACTTTTTGCACTTGTGTTGGTGCAGGAAACCACTTTTGCACTTGTATTAGTGTGGAAAAAACACTTTTTGCACTTGTGATAGTGTTGAAAAACCACTTTTCGCACTTGTGTTAGTGTTGAAAAACCACTTTTCGCACTTGTGTTAGTGTTGAAAAACCACTTTTCGCACTTGTGTTGGTGCAGGAAACCACTTTTGTACTTGTATTAGTGTGGAAAAAACACTTTTTGCACTTGTGATAGTGTTGAAAAACCACTTTTTGCACTTGTGTTAGTGTTGAAAAACCACTTTTCGCACTTCTGTTGGTGCAGGAAACCACTTTTGCACTTGTATTAGTGTGGAAAAACCACTTTTCGCACTTCTGTTAGTGTTGAAAAACCACTTTTCGCACTTGTGTTGGTGCAGGAAACCACATTTGCACTTGTATTAGTGTGGAAAATACACTTTTTGCACTTGTGATGGTGTTGAAAAACCACTTTTTGCACTTGTGTTAGTGTTGAAAAACCACTTTTCGCACTTGTGTTAGTGTTGAAAAACTACTTTTCGCACTTCTGTTAGTGTTGAAAAACCACTTTTGGCACATGTGTTAGTGCAGGAAACCACTTTTGCACTTGTATTAGTGTGGAAAAAACACTTTTTGCACTTGTGATAGTGTTGAAAGACCACTTTTTGCACTTGTGATAGTGTTGAAAAACCACTTTTCGCACTTGTGTTAGTGTTGAAAAACCACTTTTCGCACTTGTGTTGGTGCAGGAAACCACTTTTGCACTTGTATTAGTGTGGAAAAAACACTTTTTGCACTTGTGATAGTGTTGAAAAACCACATTTCGCACTTGTGTTAGTGTTGAAAAACCACTTTTCGCACTTGTGTTGGTGCAGGAAACCACATTTGCACTTGTATTAGTGTGGAAAAAACACTTTTCGCACTTGTGTTGGTGCAGGAAACCACTTTTGCACTTGTATTAGTGTGGAAAAAACACTTTTTGCCCTTGTGATAGTGTTGAAAAACCACTTTTCGCACTTGTGTTAGTGTTGAAAAACCACTTTTCGCACTTGTGTTGGTGCAGGAAACCACTTTTGCACTTGTATTAGTGTGGAAAAAACACTTTTCGCACTTGTGTTAGTGTTGAAAAAGTGCTTTTCACACTTGTGTTAGTGTTGAAAAACCACTTTTCGCACTTGTGTTGGTGCAGGAAACCACATTTGCACTTGTATTAGTGTGGAAAAACCACTTTTCGCACTTGTGTTAGTGTTGAAAAACCACTTTTTGCACTTGTGTTGGTGCAGGAAACCACTTTTGCACTTGTATTAGTGTGGAAAAAACACTTTTTGCACTTGTGATAGTGTTGAAAAACCACTTTTCGCACTTGTGTTAGTGTTGAAAAACCACTTTTCACACTTGTGTTGGTGCAGGAAACCACTTTTGCACTTGTATTAGTGTGGAAAAACCACTTTTTGCACTTGTGTTAGTGTTGAAAAACCACTTTTCACACTTGTGTTAGTGTTGAAAAACCACTTTTCGCACTTGTGTTAGTGTTGAAAAACCACTTTTCACACTTGTGTTGGTGCAGAAAACCACTTTTGCATTTGTATTAGTGTGGAAAAAACACTTTTTGCACTTGTGATAGTGTTGAAAAACCACTTTTCGCACTTGTGTTAGTGTTGAAAAACCACTTTTCGCACTTGTGTTGGTGCAGGAAACCACTTTTGCACTTGTATTAGTGTGGAAAAAACACTTTTTGCACTTGTGATAGTGTTGAAAAACCACTTTTCGCACTTGTGTTAGTGTTGAAAAACCACTTTTCGCACTTGTGTTGGTGCAGGAAACCACTTTTGCACTTGTATTAGTGTGGAAAAAACACTTTTCGCACTTGTGTTGGTGCAGGAAACCACTTTTGCACTTGTATTAGTGTGGAAAAAACACTTTTTGCCCTTGTAATAGTGTTGAAAAACCACTTTTCGCACTTGTGTTAGTGTTGAAAAACCACTTTTCGCACTTGTGTTGGTGCAGGAAACCACTTTTGCACTTGTATTAGTGTGGAAAAAACACTTTTCGCACTTGTGTTAGTGTTGAAAAAGCGCTTTTCGCACTTTGTTAGTGTTGAAAAACCACTTTTTGCACTTGTGTTGGTGCAGGAAACCACATTTGCACTTGTATTAGTGTGGAAAAACCACTTTTCGCACTTGTGTTAGTGTTGAAAAACCACTTTTTGCACTTGTGTTGGTGCAGGAAACCACTTTTGCACTTGTATTAGTGTGGAAAAAACACTTTTTGCACTTGTGATAGTGTTGAAAAACCACTTTTCGCACTTGTGTTAGTGTTGAAAAACCACTTTTCACACCTGTGTTGGTGCAGGAAACCACTTTTGCACTTGTATTAGTGTGGAAAAACCACTTTTCGCACTTGTGTTAGTGTTGAAAAACCACTTTTCGCACTTGTGTTAGTGTTGAAAAACCACTTTTCGCACTTGTATTGGTGCAGGAAACCACTTTTGCACTTGTATTAGTTTGGAAAAAACACTTTTTGCACTTGTGATTGTGTTGAAAAACCACTTTTCGCACTTGTGTTAGTGTTGAAAAACTACTTTTCGCACTTGTATTGGTGCAGGAAACCACTTTTGCACTTGTATTAGTGTGGAAAAAACACTTTTTGCACTTGTGATAGTGTTGAAAAACCACTTTTCGCACTTGTGTTAGTGTTGAAAAACCACTTTTCGCACTTGTGTTGGTGCAGGAAACCACTTTTGCACTTGTATTAGTGTGGAAAAACCACTTTTCGCACTTGTGTTAGTGTTGAAAAAACACTTTTTGCACTTGTGTTGGTGCAGGAAACCACTTTTGCACTTGTATTAGTGTGGAAAAACCACTTTTCGCACTTGTGTTAGTGTTGAAAAAACACTTTTTGCACTTGTGATAGTGTTGAAAAACCACTTTTCGCACTTGTGTTAGTGTTGAAAAACCACTTTTCGCACTTGTGTTAGTGTTGAAAAACCACTTTTTGCACTTGTGTTAGTGTTGAAAAACCACTTTTCACACTTGTGTTGGTGCAGAAAACCACTTTTGCATTTGTATTAGTGTGGAAAAAACACTTTTTGCACTTGTGATAGTGTTGAAAAACCACTTTTTGCACTTGTGTTAGTGTTGAAAAACCACTTTTCACACTTGTGTTGGTGCAGAAAACCACTTTTGCATTTGTATTAGTGTGGAAAAAACACTTTTTGCACTTGTGATAGTGTTGAAAAACCACTTTTCGCACTTGTGTTAGTGTTGAAAAACCACTTTTCGCACTTGTGTTGGTGCAGGAAACCACTTTTGCACTTGTATTAGTGTGGAAAAAACACTTTTTGCACTTGTGATAGTGTTGAAAAACCACATTTCGCACTTGTGTTAGTGTTGAAAAACCACTTTTCGCACTTGTGTTGGTGCAGGAAACCACATTTGCACTTGTATTAGTGTGGAAAAAACACTTTTCGCACTTGTGTTGGTGCAGGAAACCACTTTTGCACTTGTATTAGTGTGGAAAAAACACTTTTTGCCCTTGTGATAGTGTTGAAAAACCACTTTTCGCACTTGTGTTAGTGTTGAAAAACCACTTTTCGCACTTGTGTTGGTGCAGGAAACCACTTTTGCACTTGTATTAGTGTGGAAAAAACACTTTTCGCACTTGTGTTAGTGTTGAAAAAGTGCTTTTCACACTTGTGTTAGTGTTGAAAAACCACTTTTCGCACTTGTGTTGGTGCAGGAAACCACATTTGCACTTGTATTAGTGTGGAAAAACCACTTTTCGCACTTGTGTTAGTGTTGAAAAACCACTTTTTGCACTTGTGTTGGTGCAGGAAACCACTTTTGCACTTGTATTAGTGTGGAAAAAACACTTTTTGCACTTGTGATAGTGTTGAAAAACCACTTTTCGCACTTGTGTTAGTGTTGAAAAACCACTTTTCACACTTGTGTTGGTGCAGGAAACCACTTTTGCACTTGTATTAGTGTGGAAAAACCACTTTTTGCACTTGTGTTAGTGTTGAAAAACCACTTTTCACACTTGTGTTAGTGTTGAAAAACCACTTTTCGCACTTGTGTTAGTGTTGAAAAACCACTTTTCACACTTGTGTTGGTGCAGAAAACCACTTTTGCATTTGTATTAGTGTGGAAAAAACACTTTTTGCACTTGTGATAGTGTTGAAAAACCACTTTTCGCACTTGTGTTAGTGTTGAAAAACCACTTTTCGCACTTGTGTTGGTGCAGGAAACCACTTTTGCACTTGTATTAGTGTGGAAAAAACACTTTTTGCACTTGTGATAGTGTTGAAAAACCACTTTTCGCACTTGTGTTAGTGTTGAAAAACCACTTTTCGCACTTGTGTTGGTGCAGGAAACCACTTTTGCACTTGTATTAGTGTGGAAAAAACACTTTTCGCACTTGTGTTGGTGCAGGAAACCACTTTTGCACTTGTATTAGTGTGGAAAAAACACTTTTTGCCCTTGTAATAGTGTTGAAAAACCACTTTTCGCACTTGTGTTAGTGTTGAAAAACCACTTTTCGCACTTGTGTTGGTGCAGGAAACCACTTTTGCACTTGTATTAGTGTGGAAAAAACACTTTTCGCACTTGTGTTAGTGTTGAAAAAGCGCTTTTCGCACTTTGTTAGTGTTGAAAAACCACTTTTTGCACTTGTGTTGGTGCAGGAAACCACATTTGCACTTGTATTAGTGTGGAAAAACCACTTTTCGCACTTGTGTTAGTGTTGAAAAACCACTTTTTGCACTTGTGTTGGTGCAGGAAACCACTTTTGCACTTGTATTAGTGTGGAAAAAACACTTTTTGCACTTGTGATAGTGTTGAAAAACCACTTTTCGCACTTGTGTTAGTGTTGAAAAACCACTTTTCACACCTGTGTTGGTGCAGGAAACCACTTTTGCACTTGTATTAGTGTGGAAAAACCACTTTTCGCACTTGTGTTAGTGTTGAAAAACCACTTTTCGCACTTGTGTTAGTGTTGAAAAACCACTTTTCGCACTTGTATTGGTGCAGGAAACCACTTTTGCACTTGTATTAGTGTGGAAAAAACACTTTTTGCACTTGTGATTGTGTTGAAAAACCACTTTTCGCACTTGTGTTAGTGTTGAAAAACTACTTTTCGCACTTGTATTGGTGCAGGAAACCACTTTTGCACTTGTATTAGTGTGGAAAAAACACTTTTTGCACTTGTGATAGTGTTGAAAAACCACTTTTCGCACTTGTGTTAGTGTTGAAAAACCACTTTTCGCACTTGTGTTGGTGCAGGAAACCACTTTTGCACTTGTATTAGTGTGGAAAAACCACTTTTCGCACTTGTGTTAGTGTTGAAAAAACACTTTTTGCACTTGTGTTGGTGCAGGAAACCACTTTTGCACTTGTATTAGTGTGGAAAAACCACTTTTCGCACTTGTGTTAGTGTTGAAAAAACACTTTTTGCACTTGTGATAGTGTTGAAAAACCACTTTTCGCACTTGTGTTAGTGTTGAAAAACCACTTTTCGCACTTGTGTTAGTGTTGAAAAACCACTTTTCGCACTTGTGTTGGTGCAGGAAACTACTTTTGTACTTGTATTAGTGTGGAAAAAACACTTTTTGCACTTGTGATAGTGTTGAAAAACCACTTTTTGCACTTGTGTTAGTGTTGAAAAACCACTTTTTGCACTTCTGTTGGTGCAGGAAACCACTTTTGCACTTGTATTAGTGTGGAAAAACCACTTTTCACACTTGTGTTAGTGTTGAAAAACCACTTTTCGCACTGGTGTTAGTGTTGAAAAACCACTTTTCGCACTTGTGTTGGTGCAGGAAACCACATTTGCACTTGTATTAGTGTGGAAAATACACTTTTTGCACTTGTGATAGTGTTGAAAAACCACTTTTTGCACTCGTGTTAGTGTTGAAAAACCACTTTTCGCACTTGTGTTAGTGTTGAAAAACTACTTTTCGCACTTGTGTTGGTGCAGGAAACCACTTTTGCACTTGTATTAGTGTGGAAAAAACACTTTTTGCACTTGTGATAGTGTTGAAAAACGACTTTTTGCACTTGTGTTAGTGTTGAAAAACCACTTTTCGCACTTGTGTTGGTGCAGGAAACCACTTTTGCACTTGTATTAGTGTGGAAAAACCACTTTTCGCACTTGTGTTAGTGTTGAAAAACCACGTTTCGCACTTGTGTTGGCGCAGGAAACCACTTTTGCACTTGTATTAGTGTGGGAAAAACACTTTTTGCACTTGTGATAGTGTTGAAAAACCACTTTTCGCACTTGTGTTAGTGTTGAAAAACCACTTTTCGCACTTGTGTTGGTGCAGGAAACCACTTTTACACTTGTATTAGTGTGGAAAAACCACTTTTCGCACTTGTGTTAGTGTTGAAAAACCACTTTTCGCAGTTGTGTTAGTGTTGAAAAACCACTTTTCGCACTTGTGTTGGTGCAGGAAACCACTTTTGCACTTGTATTAGTGTGGAAAAAACACTTTTTGCACTTGTGATTGTGTTGAAAAACCACTTTTCGCACTTGTATTAGTGTTGAAAAACCACTTTTCGCACTTGTGTTGGTGCAGGAAACCACTTTTCGCACTTGTGTTGGTGCAGGAAACCACTTTTGCACTTGTATTAGTGTGGAAAAACCACTTTTCACACTTGTGTTAGTGTTGAAAAACCACTTCGCACTTGTGTTAGTGTTGAAAAACCACTTTTCACACTTGTGTTGGTGCAGAAAACCACTTTTGCATTTGTATTAGTGTGGAAAAAACACTTTTTGCACTTGTGATAGTGTTGAAAAACCACTTTTCGCACTTGTGTTAGTGTTGAAAAACCACTTTTCGCACTTGTGTTGGTGCAGGAAACCACTTTTGCACTTGTATTAGTGTGGAAAAAACACTTTTTGCACTTGTGATAGTGTTGAAAAACCACTTTTCGCACTTGTGTTAGTGTTGAAAAACCACTTTTCGCACTTGTGTTGGTGCAGGAAACCACTTTTGCACTTGTATTAGTGTGGAAAAAACACTTTTCGCACTTGTGTTGGTGCAGGAAACCACTTTTGCACTTGTATTAGTGTGGAAAAAACACTTTTTGCCCTTGTAATAGTGTTGAAAAACCACTTTCGCACTTGTGTTAGTGTTGAAAAACCACTTTTCGCACTTGTGTTGGTGCAGGAAACCACTTTTGCACTTGTATTAGTGTGGAAAAAACACTTTTCGCACTTGTGTTAGTGTTGAAAAAGCGCTTTTCGCACTTGTGTTAGTGTTGAAAAACCACTTTTTGCACTTGTGTTGGTGCAGGAAACCACATTTGCACTTGTATTAGTGTGGAAAAACCACTTTTCGCACTTGTGTTAGTGTTGAAAAACCACTTTTTGCACTTGTGTTGGTGCAGGAAACCACTTTTGCACTTGTATTAGTGTGGAAAAAACACTTTTTGCACTTGTGATAGTGTTGAAAAACCACTTTTCGCACTTGTGTTAGTGTTGAAAAACCACTTTTCACACCTGTGTTGGTGCAGGAAACCACTTTTGCACTTGTATTAGTGTGGAAAAACCACTTTTCGCACTTGTGTTAGTGTTGAAAAACCACTTTTCGCACTTGTGTTAGTGTTGAAAAACCACTTTTCGCACTTGTATTGGTGCAGGAAACCACTTTTGCACTTGTATTAGTGTGGAAAAAACACTTTTTGCACTTGTGATAGTGTTGAAAAACCACTTTTCGCACTTGTGTTGGTGCAGGAAACCACTTTTGCACTTGTATTAGTGTGGAAAAAACACTTTTCGCACTTGTGTTGGTGCAGGAAACCACTTTTGCACTTGTATTAGTGTGGAAAAAACACTTTTTGCCCTTGTAATAGTGTTGAAAAACCACTTTCGCACTTGTGTTAGTGTTGAAAAACCACTTTTCGCACTTGTGTTGGTGCAGGAAACCACTTTTGCACTTGTATTAGTGTGGAAAAAACACTTTTCGCACTTGTGTTAGTGTTGAAAAAGCGCTTTTCGCACTTGTGTTAGTGTTGAAAAACCACTTTTTGCACTTGTGTTGGTGCAGGAAACCACATTTGCACTTGTATTAGTGTGGAAAAACCACTTTTCGCACTTGTGTTAGTGTTGAAAAACCACTTTTTGCACTTGTGTTGGTGCAGGAAACCACTTTTGCACTTGTATTAGTGTGGAAAAAACACTTTTTGCACTTGTGATAGTGTTGAAAAACCACTTTTCGCACTTGTGTTAGTGTTGAAAAACCACTTTTCACACCTGTGTTGGTGCAGGAAACCACTTTTGCACTTGTATTAGTGTGGAAAACCACTTTTCGCACTTGTGTTAGTGTTGAAAAACCACTTTTCGCACTTGTGTTAGTGTTGAAAAACCACTTTTCGCACTTGTATTGGTGCAGGAAACCACTTTTGCACTTGTATTAGTGTGGAAAAAACACTTTTTGCACTTGTGATTGTGTTGAAAAACCACTTTTCGCACTTGTGTTAGTGTTGAAAAACTACTTTTCGCACTTGTATTGGTGCAGGAAACCACTTTTGCACTTGTATTAGTGTGGAAAAAACACTTTTTGCACTTGTGATAGTGTTGAAAAACCACTTTTCGCACTTGTGTTAGTGTTGAAAAACCACTTTTCGCACTTGTGTTGGTGCAGGAAACCACTTTTGCACTTGTATTAGTGTGGAAAAACCACTTTTCGCACTTGTGTTAGTGTTGAAAAAACACTTTTTGCACTTGTGTTGGTGCAGGAAACCACTTTTGCACTTGTATTAGTGTGGAAAAAACACTTTTTGCACTTGTGATAGTGTTGAAAAACCACTTTTCGCACTTGTGTTAGTGTTGAAAAACCACTTTTCGCACTTGTGTTGGTGCAGGAAACCACTTTTGCACTTGTATTAGTGTGGAAAAAACACTTTTCGCACTTGTGTTGGTGCAGGAAACCACTTTTGCACTTGTATTAGTGTGGAAAAAACACTTTTTGCCCTTGTAATAGTGTTGAAAAACCACTTTTCGCACTTGTGTTAGTGTTGAAAAACCACTTTTCGCACTTGTGTTGGTGCAGGAAACCACTTTTGCACTTGTATTAGTGTGGAAAAAACACTTTTCGCACTTGTGTTAGTGTTGAAAAAGCGCTTTTCGCACTTGTGTTAGTGTTGAAAAACCACTTTTTGCACTTGTGTTGGTGCAGGAAACCACATTTGCACTTGTATTAGTGTGGAAAAACCACTTTTCGCACTTGTGTTAGTGTTGAAAAACCACTTTTTGCACTTGTGTTGGTGCAGGAAACCACTTTTGCACTTGTATTAGTGTGGAAAAAACACTTTTTGCACTTGTGATAGTGTTGAAAAACCACTTTTCGCACTTGTGTTAGTGTTGAAAAACCACTTTTCACACCTGTGTTGGTGCAGGAAACCACTTTTGCACTTGTATTAGTGTGGAAAAACCACTTTTCGCACTTGTGTTAGTGTTGAAAAACCACTTTTCGCACTTGTGTTAGTGTTGAAAAACCACTTTTCGCACTTGTATTGGTGCAGGAAACCACTTTTGCACTTGTATTAGTGTGGAAAAAACACTTTTTGCACTTGTGATTGTGTTGAAAAACCACTTTTCGCACTTGTGTTAGTGTTGAAAAACTACTTTTCGCACTTGTATTGGTGCAGGAAACCACTTTTGCACTTGTATTAGTGTGGAAAAAACACTTTTTGCACTTGTGATAGTGTTGAAAAACCACTTTTCGCACTTGTGTTAGTGTTGAAAAACCACTTTTCGCACTTGTGTTGGTGCAGGAAACCACTTTTGCACTTGTATTAGTGTGGAAAAACCACTTTTCGCACTTGTGTTAGTGTTGAAAAAACACTTTTTGCACTTGTGTTGGTGCAGGAAACCACTTTTGCACTTGTATTAGTGTGGAAAAACCACTTTTCGCACTTGTGTTAGTGTTGAAAAAACACTTTTTGCACTTGTGATAGTGTTGAAAAACCACTTTTCGCACTTGTGTTAGTGTTGAAAAACCACTTTTCGCACTTGTGTTAGTGTTGAAAAACCACTTTTCGCACTTGTGTTGGTGCAGGAAACTACTTTTGTACTTGTATTAGTGTGGAAAAAACACTTTTTGCACTTGTGATAGTGTTGAAAAACCACTTTTTGCACTTGTGTTAGTGTTGAAAAACCACTTTTTGCACTTCTGTTGGTGCAGGAAACCACTTTTGCACTTGTATTAGTGTGGAAAAACCACTTTTCACACTTGTGTTAGTGTTGAAAAACCACTTTTCGCACTGGTGTTAGTGTTGAAAAACCACTTTTCGCACTTGTGTTGGTGCAGGAAACCACATTTGCACTTGTATTAGTGTGGAAAATACACTTTTTGCACTTGTGATAGTGTTGAAAAACCACTTTTTGCACTCGTGTTAGTGTTGAAAAACCACTTTTCGCACTTGTGTTAGTGTTGAAAAACTACTTTTCGCACTTGTGTTGGTGCAGGAAACCACTTTTGCACTTGTATTAGTGTGGAAAAAACACTTTTTGCACTTGTGATAGTGTTGAAAAACGACTTTTTGCACTTGTGTTAGTGTTGAAAAACCACTTTTCGCACTTGTGTTGGTGCAGGAAACCACTTTTGCACTTGTATTAGTGTGGAAAAACCACTTTTCGCACTTGTGTTAGTGTTGAAAAACCACGTTTCGCACTTGTGTTGGCGCAGGAAACCACTTTTGCACTTGTATTAGTGTGGGAAAAACACTTTTTGCACTTGTGATAGTGTTGAAAAACCACTTTTCGCACTTGTGTTAGTGTTGAAAAACCACTTTTCGCACTTGTGTTGGTGCAGGAAACCACTTTTACACTTGTATTAGTGTGGAAAAACCACTTTTCGCACTTGTGTTAGTGTTGAAAAACCACTTTTCGCAGTTGTGTTAGTGTTGAAAAACCACTTTTCGCACTTGTGTTGGTGCAGGAAACCACTTTTGCACTTGTATTAGTGTGGAAAAAACACTTTTTGCACTTGTGATTGTGTTGAAAAACCACTTTTCGCACTTGTATTAGTGTTGAAAAACCACTTTTCGCACTTGTGTTGGTGCAGGAAACCACTTTTTGCACTTGTGTTGGTGCAGGAAACCACTTTTGCACTTGTATTAGTGTGGAAAAACCACTTTTCACACTTGTGTTAGTGTTGAAAAACCACTTCGCACTTGTGTTAGTGTTGAAAAACCACTTTTCACACTTGTGTTGGTGCAGAAAACCACTTTTGCATTTGTATTAGTGTGGAAAAAACACTTTTTGCACTTGTGATAGTGTTGAAAAACCACTTTTCGCACTTGTGTTAGTGTTGAAAAACCACTTTTCGCACTTGTGTTGGTGCAGGAAACCACTTTTGCACTTGTATTAGTGTGGAAAAAACACTTTTTGCACTTGTGATAGTGTTGAAAAACCACTTTTCGCACTTGTGTTAGTGTTGAAAAACCACTTTTCGCACTTGTGTTGGTGCAGGAAACCACTTTTGCACTTGTATTAGTGTGGAAAAAACACTTTTCGCACTTGTGTTGGTGCAGGAAACCACTTTTGCACTTGTATTAGTGTGGAAAAAACACTTTTTGCCCTTGTAATAGTGTTGAAAAACCACTTTCGCACTTGTGTTAGTGTTGAAAAACCACTTTTCGCACTTGTGTTGGTGCAGGAAACCACTTTTGCACTTGTATTAGTGTGGAAAAAACACTTTTCGCACTTGTGTTAGTGTTGAAAAAGCGCTTTTCGCACTTGTGTTAGTGTTGAAAAACCACTTTTTGCACTTGTGTTGGTGCAGGAAACCACATTTGCACTTGTATTAGTGTGGAAAAACCACTTTTCGCACTTGTGTTAGTGTTGAAAAACCACTTTTTGCACTTGTGTTGGTGCAGGAAACCACTTTTGCACTTGTATTAGTGTGGAAAAAACACTTTTTGCACTTGTGATAGTGTTGAAAAACCACTTTTCGCACTTGTGTTAGTGTTGAAAAACCACTTTTCACACCTGTGTTGGTGCAGGAAACCACTTTTGCACTTGTATTAGTGTGGAAAAACCACTTTTCGCACTTGTGTTAGTGTTGAAAAACCACTTTTCGCACTTGTGTTAGTGTTGAAAAACCACTTTTCGCACTTGTATTGGTGCAGGAAACCACTTTTGCACTTGTATTAGTGTGGAAAAAACACTTTTTGCACTTGTGATTGTGTTGAAAAACCACTTTTCGCACTTGTGTTAGTGTTGAAAAACTACTTTTCGCACTTGTATTGGTGCAGGAAACCACTTTTGCACTTGTATTAGTGTGGAAAAAACACTTTTTGCACTTGTGATAGTGTTGAAAAACCACTTTTCGCACTTGTGTTAGTGTTGAAAAACCACTTTTCGCACTTGTGTTGGTGCAGGAAACCACTTTTGCACTTGTATTAGTGTGGAAAAACCACTTTTCGCACTTGTGTTAGTGTTGAAAAAACACTTTTTGCACTTGTGTTGGTGCAGGAAACCACTTTTGCACTTGTATTAGTGTGGAAAAACCACTTTTCGCACTTGTGTTAGTGTTGAAAAACCACGTTTCGCACTTGTGTTGGCGCAGGAAACCACTTTTGCACTTGTATTAGTGTGGGAAAAACACTTTTTGCACTTGTGATAGTGTTGAAAAACCACTTTTCGCACTTGTGTTAGTGTTGAAAAAACACTTTTTGCACTTGTGATAGTGTTGAAAAACCACTTTTCGCACTTGTGTTAGTGTTGAAAAACCACTTTTCGCACTTGTGTTAGTGTTGAAAAACCACTTTTCGCACTTGTGTTGGTGCAGGAAACTACTTTTGTACTTGTATTAGTGTGGAAAAAACACTTTTTGCACTTGTGATAGTGTTGAAAAACCACTTTTTGCACTTGTGTTAGTGTTGAAAAACCACTTTTTGCACTTCTGTTGGTGCAGGAAACCACTTTTGCACTTGTATTAGTGTGGAAAAACCACTTTTCACACTTGTGTTAGTGTTGAAAAACCACTTTTCGCACTGGTGTTAGTGTTGAAAAACCACTTTTCGCACTTGTGTTGGTGCAGGAAACCACATTTGCACTTGTATTAGTGTGGAAAATACACTTTTTGCACTTGTGATAGTGTTGAAAAACCACTTTTTGCACTCGTGTTAGTGTTGAAAAACCACTTTTCGCACTTGTGTTAGTGTTGAAAAACTACTTTTCGCACTTGTGTTGGTGCAGGAAACCACTTTTGCACTTGTATTAGTGTGGAAAAAACACTTTTTGCACTTGTGATAGTGTTGAAAAACGACTTTTTGCACTTGTGTTAGTGTTGAAAAACCACTTTTCGCACTTGTGTTGGTGCAGGAAACCACTTTTGCACTTGTATTAGTGTGGAAAAACCACTTTTCGCACTTGTGTTAGTGTTGAAAAACCACGTTTCGCACTTGTGTTGGCGCAGGAAACCACTTTTGCACTTGTATTAGTGTGGGAAAAACACTTTTTGCACTTGTGATAGTGTTGAAAAACCACTTTTCGCACTTGTGTTAGTGTTGAAAAACCACTTTTCGCACTTGTGTTGGTGCAGGAAACCACTTTTACACTTGTATTAGTGTGGAAAAACCACTTTTCGCACTTGTGTTAGTGTTGAAAAACCACTTTTCGCAGTTGTGTTAGTGTTGAAAAACCACTTTTCGCACTTGTGTTGGTGCAGGAAACCACTTTTGCACTTGTATTAGTGTGGAAAGAACACTTTTTGCACTTGTGATTGTGTTGAAAAACCACTTTTCGCACTTGTATTAGTGTTGAAAAACCACTTTTCGCACTTGTGTTGGTGCAGGAAACCACTTTTCGCACTTGTGTTGGTGCAGGAAACCACTTTTGCACTTGTATTAGTGTGGAAAAACCACTTTTCACACTTGTGTTAGTGTTGAAAAACCACTTCGCACTTGTGTTAGTGTTGAAAAACCACTTTTCACACTTGTGTTGGTGCAGAAAACCACTTTTGCATTTGTATTAGTGTGGAAAAAACACTTTTTGCACTTGTGATAGTGTTGAAAAACCACTTTTCGCACTTGTGTTAGTGTTGAAAAACCACTTTTCACACTTGTGTTGGTGCAGGAAACCACTTTTGCACTTGTATTAGTGTGGAAAAAACACTTTTTGCACTTGTGATAGTGTTGAAAAACCACTTTTCGCACTTGTGTTAGTGTTGAAAAACCACTTTTCGCACTTGTGTTGGTGCAGGAAACCACTTTTGCACTTGTATTAGTGTGGAAAAAACACTTTTCGCACTTGTGTTGGTGCAGGAAACCACTTTTGCACTTGTATTAGTGTGGAAAAAACACTTTTTGCCCTTGTAATAGTGTTGAAAAACCACTTTCGCACTTGTGTTAGTGTTGAAAAACCACTTTTCGCACTTGTGTTGGTGCAGGAAACCACTTTTGCACTTGTATTAGTGTGGAAAAAACACTTTTCGCACTTGTGTTAGTGTTGAAAAAGCGCTTTTCGCACTTGTGTTAGTGTTGAAAAACCACTTTTTGCACTTGTGTTGGTGCAGGAAACCACATTTGCACTTGTATTAGTGTGGAAAAACCACTTTTCGCACTTGTGTTAGTGTTGAAAAACCACTTTTTGCACTTGTGTTGGTGCAGGAAACCACTTTTGCACTTGTATTAGTGTGGAAAAAACACTTTTTGCACTTGTGATAGTGTTGAAAAACCACTTTTCGCACTTGTGTTAGTGTTGAAAAACCACTTTTCACACCTGTGTTGGTGCAGGAAACCACTTTTGCACTTGTATTAGTGTGGAAAAACCACTTTTCGCACTTGTGTTAGTGTTGAAAAACCACTTTTCGCACTTGTGTTAGTGTTGAAAAACCACTTTTCGCACTTGTATTGGTGCAGGAAACCACTTTTGCACTTGTATTAGTGTGGAAAAAACACTTTTTGCACTTGTGATAGTGTTGAAAAACCACTTTTCGCACTTGTGTTAGTGTTGAAAAACCACTTTTCGCACTTGTGTTGGTGCAGGAAACCACTTTTGCACTTGTATTAGTGTGGAAAAAACACTTTTCGCACTTGTGTTGGTGCAGGAAACCACTTTTGCACTTGTATTAGTGTGGAAAAAACACTTTTTGCCCTTGTAATAGTGTTGAAAAACCACTTTCGCACTTGTGTTAGTGTTGAAAAACCACTTTTCGCACATGTGTTGGTGCAGGAAACCACTTTTGCACTTGTATTAGTGTGGAAAAAACACTTTTCGCACTTGTGTTAGTGTTGAAAAAGCGCTTTTCGCACTTGTGTTAGTGTTGAAAAACCACTTTTTGCACTTGTGTTGGTGCAGGAAACCACATTTGCACTTGTATTAGTGTGGAAAAACCACTTTTCGCACTTGTGTTAGTGTTGAAAACCCACTTTTTGCACTTGTGTTGGTGCAGGAAACCACTTTTGCACTTGTATTAGTGTGGAAAAAACACTTTTTGCACTTGTGATAGTGTTGAAAAACCACTTTTCGCACTTGTGTTAGTGTTGAAAAACCACTTTTCACACCTGTGTTGGTGCAGGAAACCACTTTTGCACTTGTATTAGTGTGGAAAACCACTTTTCGCACTTGTGTTAGTGTTGAAAAACCACTTTTCGCACTTGTGTTAGTGTTGAAAAACCACTTTTCGCACTTGTATTGGTGCAGGAAACCACTTTTGCACTTGTATTAGTGTGGAAAAAACACTTTTTGCACTTGTGATTGTGTTGAAAAACCACTTTTCGCACTTGTGTTAGTGTTGAAAAACTACTTTTCGCACTTGTATTGGTGCAGGAAACCACTTTTGCACTTGTATTAGTGTGGAAAAAACACTTTTTGCACTTGTGATAGTGTTGAAAAACCAATTTTCGCACTTGTGTTAGTGTTGAAAAACCACTTTTCGCACTTGTGTTGGTGCAGGAAACCACTTTTGCACTTGTATTAGTGTGGAAAAACCACTTTTCGCACTTGTGTTAGTGTTGAAAAAACACTTTTTGCACTTGTGTTGGTGCAGGAAACCACTTTTGCACTTGTATTAGTGTGGAAAAAACACTTTTTGCACTTGTGATAGTGTTGAAAAACCACTTTTCGCACTTGTGTTAGTGTTGAAAAACCACTTTTCGCACTTGTGTTAGTGTTGAAAAACCACTTTTCGCACTTGTGTTGGTGCAGGAAACCACTTTTGTACTTGTATTAGTGTGGAAAAAACACTTTTTGCACTTGTGATAGTGTTGAAAAACCACTTTTTGCACTTGTGTTAGTGTTGAAAAACCACTTTTCGCACTTCTGTTGGTGCAGGAAACCACTTTTGCACTTGTATTAGTGTGGAAAAACCACTTTTCACACTTGTGTTAGTGTTGAAAAACCACTTTTCGCACTGGTGTTAGTGTTGAAAAACCACTTTTCGCACTTGTGTTGGTGCAGGAAACCACATTTGCACTTGTATTAGTGTGGAAAATACACTTTTTGCACTTGTGATAGTGTTGAAAAACCACTTTTTGCACTCGTGTTAGTGTTGAAAAACCACTTTTCGCACTTGTGTTAGTGTTGAAAAACTACTTTTCGCACTTGTGTTGGTGCAGGAAACCACTTTTGCACTTGTATTAGTGTGGAAAAAACACTTTTTGCACTTGTGATAGTGTTGAAAAACGACTTTTTGCACTTGTGTTAGTGTTGAAAAACCACTTTTCGCACTTGTGTTGGTGCAGGAAACCACTTTTGCACTTGTATTAGTGTGGAAAAACCACTTTTCGCACTTGTGTTAGTGTTGAAAAACCACGTTTCGCACTTGTGTTGGCGCAGGAAACCACTTTTGCACTTGTATTAGTGTGGGAAAAACACTTTTTGCACTTGTGATAGTGTTGAAAAACCACTTTTCGCACTTGTGTTAGTGTTGAAAAACCACTTTTCGCACTTGTGTTGGTGCAGGAAACCACTTTTACACTTGTATTAGTGTGGAAAAACCACTTTTCGCACTTGTGTTAGTGTTGAAAAACCACTTTTCGCAGTTGTGTTAGTGTTGAAAAACCACTTTTCGCACTTGTGTTGGTGCAGGAAACCACTTTTGCACTTGTATTAGTGTGGAAAAAACACTTTTTGCACTTGTGATTGTGTTGAAAAACCACTTTTCGCACTTGTATTAGTGTTGAAAAACCACTTTTCGCACTTGTGTTGGTGCAGGAAACCACTTTTGCACTTTTATTAGTGTGGAAAAAACACTTTTTGCACTTGTATTAGTGTGGAAAAACCACTTTTTGCACTTGTGATAGTGTTGAAAAACCACTTTTCGCACTTGTGTTAGTGTTGAAAAACCACTTATCGCACTTGTGTTGGTGCAGTAAACCACTTTTGCACTTGTATTAGTGTGGAAAAACCACTTTTTGCACTTGTGTTAGTGTTGAAAAACCACTTTTCGCACTTGTGTTAGTGTTGAAAAACCACTTTTCGCACTTGTGTTAGTGTTGAAAAACCACTTTTCGCACTTGTGTTAGTGTTGAAAAACCACTTTTCGCACTTGTATTAGTGTTGAAAAACCACTTTTCGCACTTGTGTTAGTGTTGAAAAACCACTTTTCGCACTTGTGTTGCTGCAGGAAACCACTTTTGCACTTGTTTTAGTGTGGAAAAAACACTTTTTGCACTTGTATTAGTGTGGAAAAACCACTTTTTGCACTTGTGATAGTGTTGAAAAACCACTTTTCGCACTTGTGTTAGTGTTGAAAAACCACTTTTCGCACTTGTATTAGTGTTGAAAAACCACTTTTCGCACTTGTGTTAGTGTTGAAAAACCACTTTTCGCACTTGTGTTGCTGCAGGAAACCACTTTTGCACTTGTTTTAGTGTGGAAAAAACACTTTTTGCACTTGTATTAGTGTGGAAAAACCACTTTTTGCACTTGTGATAGTGTTGAAAAACCACTTTTCGCACTTGTGTTAGTGTTGAAAAACCACTTTTCGCACTGGTGTTGGTGCAGGAAACCACTTTTGCATTTGTATTAGTGTGGAAAAACCACTTTTTGCACTTGTATTAGTGTGGAAAAACCACTTTTTGCACTTGTGATAGTGTTGAAAAACCACTTTCGTACTTGTGTTAGTGTTGAAAAACCACTTTTCGCACTTGTGTTGGTGCAGGAAACCACATTTGCACTTGTATTAGTGTGGAAAAACCACTTTTCGCACTTGTGTTAGTGTTGAAAAACCACTTTTTGCACTTGTGTTGGTGCAGGAAACCACTTTTGCACTTGTATTAGTGTGGAAAAAACACTTTTTGCACTTGTGATAGTGTTGAAAAACCACTTTTCGCACTTGTGTTAGTGTTGAAAAACCACTTTTCACACCTGTGTTGGTGCAGGAAACCACTTTTGCACTTGTATTAGTGTGGAAAACCACTTTTCGCACTTGTGTTAGTGTTGAAAAACCACTTTTCGCACTTGTGTTAGTGTTGAAAAACCACTTTTCGCACTTGTATTGGTGCAGGAAACCACTTTTGCACTTGTATTAGTGTGGAAAAAACACTTTTTGCACTTGTGATTGTGTTGAAAAACCACTTTTCGCACTTGTGTTAGTGTTGAAAAACTACTTTTCGCACTTGTATTGGTGCAGGAAACCACTTTTGCACTTGTATTAGTGTGGAAAAAACACTTTTTGCACTTGTGATAGTGTTGAAAAACCAATTTTCGCACTTGTGTTAGTGTTGAAAAACCACTTTTCGCACTTGTGTTGGTGCAGGAAACCACTTTTGCACTTGTATTAGTGTGGAAAAACCACTTTTCGCACTTGTGTTAGTGTTGAAAAAACACTTTTTGCACTTGTGTTGGTGCAGGAAACCACTTTTGCACTTGTATTAGTGTGGAAAAAACACTTTTTGCACTTGTGATAGTGTTGAAAAACCACTTTTCGCACTTGTGTTAGTGTTGAAAAACCACTTTTCGCACTTGTGTTAGTGTTGAAAAACCACTTTTCGCACTTGTGTTGGTGCAGGAAACCACTTTTGTACTTGTATTAGTGTGGAAAAAACACTTTTTGCACTTGTGATAGTGTTGAAAAACCACTTTTTGCACTTGTGTTAGTGTTGAAAAACCACTTTTCGCACTTCTGTTGGTGCAGGAAACCACTTTTGCACTTGTATTAGTGTGGAAAAACCACTTTTCACACTTGTGTTAGTGTTGAAAAACCACTTTTTGCACTGGTGTTAGTGTTGAAAAACCACTTTTCGCACTTGTGTTGGTGCAGGAAACCACATTTGCACTTGTATTAGTGTGGAAAATACACTTTTTGCACTTGTGATAGTGTTGAAAAACCACTTTTTGCACTCGTGTTAGTGTTGAAAAACCACTTTTCGCACTTGTGTTAGTGTTGAAAAACTACTTTTCGCACTTGTGTTGGTGCAGGAAACCACTTTTGCACTTGTATTAGTGTGGAAAAAACACTTTTTGCACTTGTGATAGTGTTGAAAAACGACTTTTTGCACTTGTGTTAGTGTTGAAAAACCACTTTTCGCACTTGTGTTGGTGCAGGAAACCACTTTTGCACTTGTATTAGTGTGGAAAAACCACTTTTCGCACTTGTGTTAGTGTTGAAAAACCACGTTTCGCACTTGTGTTGGCGCAGGAAACCACTTTTGCACTTGTATTAGTGTGGGAAAAACACTTTTTGCACTTGTGATAGTGTTGAAAAACCACTTTTCGCACTTGTGTTAGTGTTGAAAAACCACTTTTCGCACTTGTGTTGGTGCAGGAAACCACTTTTACACTTGTATTAGTGTGGAAAAACCACTTTTCGCACTTGTGTTAGTGTTGAAAAACCACTTTTCGCAGTTGTGTTAGTGTTGAAAAACCACTTTTCGCACTTGTGTTGGTGCAGGAAACCACTTTTGCACTTGTATTAGTGTGGAAAAAACACTTTTTGCACTTGTGATTGTGTTGAAAAACCACTTTTCGCACTTGTATTAGTGTTGAAAAACCACTTTTCGCACTTGTGTTGGTGCAGGAAACCACTTTTGCACTTTTATTAGTGTGGAAAAAACACTTTTTGCACTTGTATTAGTGTGGAAAAACCACTTTTTGCACTTGTGATAGTGTTGAAAAACCACTTTTCGCACTTGTGTTAGTGTTGAAAAACCACTTATCGCACTTGTGTTGGTGCAGTAAACCACTTTTGCACTTGTATTAGTGTGGAAAAACCACTTTTTGCACTTGTGTTAGTGTTGAAAAACCACTTTTCGCACTTGTGTTAGTGTTGAAAAACCACTTTTCGCACTTGTGTTAGTGTTGAAAAACCACTTTTCGCACTTGTGTTAGTGTTGAAAAACCACTTTTCGCACTTGTATTAGTGTTGAAAAACCACTTTTCGCACTTGTGTTAGTGTTGAAAAACCACTTTTCGCACTTGTGTTGCTGCAGGAAACCACTTTTGCACTTGTTTTAGTGTGGAAAAAACACTTTTTGCACTTGTATTAGTGTGGAAAAACCACTTTTTGCACTTGTGATAGTGTTGAAAAACCACTTTTCGCACTTGTGTTAGTGTTGAAAAACCACTTTTCGCACTTGTATTAGTGTTGAAAAACCACTTTTCGCACTTGTGTTAGTGTTGAAAAACCACTTTTCGCACTTGTGTTGCTGCAGGAAACCACTTTTGCACTTGTTTTAGTGTGGAAAAAACACTTTTTGCACTTGTATTAGTGTGGAAAAACCACTTTTTGCACTTGTGATAGTGTTGAAAAACCACTTTTCGCACTTGTGTTAGTGTTGAAAAACCACTTTTCGCACTGGTGTTGGTGCAGGAAACCACTTTTGCATTTGTATTAGTGTGGAAAAACCACTTTTTGCACTTGTATTAGTGTGGAAAAACCACTTTTTGCACTTGTGATAGTGTTGAAAAACCACTTTCGTACTTGTGTTAGTGTTGAAAAACCACTTTTCGCACTTGTGTTGGTGCAGGAAACCACTTTTGCACTTGTATTAGTGTGGAAAAACCACTTTTTGCACTTGTGTTAGTGTTGAAAAACCACTTTTCGCACTTGTGTTAGTGTTGAAAAACCACTTTTCGCACTTGTATTAGTGTTGAAAAACCACTTTTCGCACTTGTGTTGGTGCAGGAAACCACTTTTGCACTTGTATTAGTGTGGAAAAAACACTTTTTGCACTTGTATTAGTGTGGAAAAACCACTTTTTGCACTTGTGATAGTGTTGAAAAACCACTTTTCGCACTTGCGTTAGTGTTGAAAAACCACTTTTCGCACTGGTGTTGGTGCAGGAAACCACTTTTGCATTTGTATTAGTGTGGAAAAAAACAAACACTTTTTGCACTTGTATTAGTGTGGAAAAACCACTTTTTGCACTTGTGATAGTGTTGAAAAACCACTTTCGCACTTGTGTTAGTGTTGAAAAACCACTTTTCGCACTTGTGTTGGTGCAGGAAACCACTTTTGCACTTGTATTAGTGTGGGAAAAACCACTTTTTGCTCTTGTATTAGTGTGGAAAAACCACTTTTTGCACTTGTGTTAGTGTTGAAAAACCACTTTTCACACTTGTGTTAGTGTTGAAAAACCACTTTTCGCACTTGTGTTAGTGTTGAAAAGCCACTTTTCGCACTTCTTTTAGTGTTGAAAAACCACTTTTCGCACTTGTATTAGTGCAGGAAACCACTTTTGCACTTGTATTAGTGTGGAAAAATCACTTTTTGCACTTGTGATAGTGTTGAAAGACCACTTTTTGCACTTGTGTTAGTGTTGAAAAACCACTTTTCGCACTTGTGTTAGTGTTGAAAAACCACTTTTTACACTTGTGTTGTTGCAGAAAACCACTTTTGCATTTGTATTAGTGTGGAAAAAACACTTTTCGCACTTGTGATAGTGTTGAAAAACCACTTTTCGCACTTGTGTTAGTGTTGAAAAACCACTTTTCGCACTTGTGTTGTGTGCAGGAAACCACTTTTGCACTTGTATTAGTGTGGAAAAAACACTTTTTGCACTTTTGTTGGTGCAGGAAACCACTTTTGCACTTGTATTAGTGTGGAAAAAACACTTTTCGCACTTGTGTTGGTGCAGGAAACCACTTTTGCACTTGTATTAGTGTGGAAAAAACACTTTTTGCCCTTGTGATAGTGTTGAAAAACCACTTTTCGCACTTGTGTTAGTGTTGAAAAACCACTTTTCGCACTTGTGTTGGTGCAGGAACCACTTTTGCACTTGTATTAGTGTGGAAAAAACACTTTTCGCACTTGTGTTAGTGTTGAAAAAGCGCTTTTCGCACTTGTGTTAGTGTTGAAAAAACCACTTTTCGCACTTGTGTTAGTGTTGAAAAACCACTTTCGCACTTGTGTTAGTGTTGAAAAACCACTTTTCGCACTTGTGTTGGTGCAGGAAACCACTTTTGCACTTGTATTAGTGTGGAAAAAACACTTTTCCGCACTTGTATTAGTGTGGAAAAAACACTTTTTGCACTTGTGATAGTGTTGAAAAACCACTTTTCGCACTTGTGTTAGTGTTGAAAAACCACTTTTCGCACTTGTGTTAGTGTTGAAAAACCACTTTTCGCACTTGTGTTGGTGCAGGAAACCACTTTTGCACTTGTATTAGTGTGGAAAAAACACTTTTTGCACTTGTGATTGTGTTGAAAACACTTTTCGCACTTGTATTAGTGTTGAAAAACCACTTTTCGCACTTGTGTTGGTGCAGGAAACCACTTTTGCACTTTTATTAGTGTGGAAAAAACACTTTTTGCACTTGTATTAGTGTGGAAAAAACCACTTTTTTGCACTTGTGATAGTGTTGAAAAACCACTTTTCGCACTTGTGTTAGTGTTGAAAAACCACTTATCGCACTTGTGTTGGTGCAGTAAACCACTTTTGCACTTGTATTAGTGTGGAAAAACCACTTTTTGCACTTGTGTTAGTGTTGAAAAACCACTTTTCGCACTTGTGTTAGTGTTGAAAAACCACTTTTCGCACTTGTGTTAGTGTTGAAAAACCACTTTTCGCACTTGTGTTAGTGTTGAAAAAACCACTTTTCGCACTTGTATTAGTGTTGAAAAACCACTTTTCGCAGTTGTGTTAGTGTTGAAAAACCACTTTTCGCACTTGTGTTGGTGCAGGAAACCACTTTTGCACTTGTATTAGTGTGGAAAAAACACTTTTTGCACTTGTGATTGTGTTGAAAAACCACTTTTCGCACTTGTATTAGTGTTGAAAAACCACTTTTCGCACTTGTGTTGGTGCAGGAAACCACTTTTGCACTTTTATTAGTGTGGAAAAAACACTTTTTGCACTTGTATTAGTGTGGAAAAACCACTTTTTGCACTTGTGATAGTGTTGAAAAACCACTTTTCGCACTTGTGTTAGTGTTGAAAAACCACTTATCGCACTTGTGTTGGTGCAGTAAACCACTTTTGCACTTGTATTAGTGTGGAAAAAACCACTTTTTGCACTTGTGTTAGTGTTGAAAAACCACTTTTCGCACTTGTGTTAGTGTTGAAAAACCACTTTTCGCACTTGTGTTAGTGTTGAAAAACCACTTTTCGCACTTGTGTTAGTGTTGAAAAACCACTTTTCGCACTTGTATTAGTGTTGAAAAACCACTTTTCGCACTTGTGTTAGTGTTGAAAAACCACTTTTCGCACTTGTGTTGCTGCAGGAAACCACTTTTGCACTTGTTTTAGTGTGGAAAAAACACTTTTTGCACTTGTAATTAGTGTGGAAAAACCACTTTTGCACTTGTGATAGTGTGAAAAACCACTTTTCGCACTTGTGTTAGTGTGAAAAACCACTTTTCGCACTTGTATTAGTGTTGAAAAACCACTTTTCGCACTTGTGTTAGTGTTGAAAAACCACTTTTCGCACTTGTGTTGCTGCAGGAAACCACTTTTGCACTTGTTTTAGTGTGGAAAAAACACTTTTTGCACTTGTATTAGTGTGGAAAAACCACTTTTTGCACTTGTGATAGTGTTGAAAAACCACTTTTCGCACTTGTGTTAGTGTTGAAAAACCACTTTTCGCACTGGTGTTGGTGCAGGAAACCACTTTTGCATTTGTATTAGTGTGGAAAAACCACTTTTTGCACTTGTATTAGTGTGGAAAAACCACTTTTTGCACTTGTGATAGTGTTGAAAAACCACTTTCGTACTTGTGTAGTGTTGAAAAACCACTTTTCGCACTTGTGTTGGTGCAGGAAACCACTTTTGCACTTGTATTAGTGTGGAAAAACCACTTTTTGCACTTGTGTTAGTGTTGAAAAACCACTTTTCGCACTTGTGTTAGTGTTGAAAAACCACTTTTCGCACTTGTATTAGTGTTGAAAAACCACTTTTCGCACTTGTGTTGGTGCAGGAAACCACTTTTGCACTTGTATTAGTGTGGAAAAAACACTTTTTGCACTTGTATTAGTGTGGAAAAACCACTTTTTGCACTTGTGATAGTGTTGAAAAACCACTTTTCGCACTTGCGTTAGTGTTGAAAAACCACTTTTCGCACTGGTGTTGGTGCAGGAAACCACTTTTGCATTTGTATTAGTGTGGAAAAAAACAAACACTTTTTGCACTTGTATTAGTGTGGAAAAACCACTTTTTGCACTTGTGATAGTGTTGAAAAACCACTTTCGCACTTGTGTTAGTGTTGAAAAACCACTTTTCGCACTTGTGTTGGTGCAGGAAACCACTTTTGCACTTGTATTAGTGTGGAAAAACCACTTTTTGCTCTTGTATTAGTGTGGAAAAACCACTTTTTGCACTTGTGTTAGTGTTGAAAAACCACTTTTCACACTTGTGTTAGTGTTGAAAAACCACTTTTCGCACTTGTGTTAGTGTTGAAAAGCCACTTTTCGCACTTCTTTTAGTGTTGAAAAACCACTTTTCGCACTTGTATTAGTGCAGGAAACCACTTTTGCACTTGTATTAGTGTGGAAAAATCACTTTTTGCACTTGTGATAGTGTTGAAAGACCACTTTTTGCACTTGTGTTAGTGTTGAAAAAACCACTTTTCGCACTTGTGTTAGTGTTGAAAAACCACTTTTTACACTTGTGTTGTTGCAGAAAACCACTTTTGCATTTGTATTAGTGTGGAAAAAACACTTTTCGCACTTGTGATAGTGTTGAAAAACCACTTTTCGCACTTGTGTTAGTGTTGAAAAACCACTTTTCGCACTTGTGTTGGTGCAGGAAACCACTTTTGCACTTGTATTAGTGTGGAAAAAACACTTTTTGCACTTGTGTTGGTGCAGGAAACCACTTTTGCACTTGTATTAGTGTGGAAAAAACACTTTTCGCACTTGTGTTGGTGCAGGAAACCACTTTTGCACTTGTATTAGTGTGGAAAAAACACTTTTTGCCCTTGTGATAGTGTTGAAAAACCACTTTTCGCACTTGTGTTAGTGTTGAAAAACCACTTTTCGCACTTGTGTTGGTGCAGGAAACCACTTTTGCACTTGTATTAGTGTGGAAAAAACACTTTTCGCACTTGTGTTAGTGTTGAAAAAGCGCTTTTCGCACTTGTGTTAGTGTTGAAAAACCACTTTTCGCACTTGTGTTAGTGTTGAAAAACCACTTTTCGCACTTGTGTTAGTGTTGAAAAACCACTTTTCGCACTTGTGTTGGTGCAGGAAACCACTTTTGCACTTGTATTAGTGTGGAAAAAACACTTTTCGCACTTGTATTAGTGTGGAAAAAACACTTTTTGCACTTGTGATAGTGTTGAAAAACCACTTTTCGCACTTGTGTTAGTGTTGAAAAACCACTTTTCGCACTTGTGTTAGTGTTGAAAAACCACTTTTCGCACTTGTGTTGGTGCAGGAAACCACTTTTGTACTTGTATTACTGTGGAAAAAACACTTTTTGCACTTGTGATAGTGTTGAAAAACCACTGTTTGCACTTGTGTTAGTGTTGAAAAACCACTTTTTCGCACTTCTGTTGGTGCAGGAAACCACTTTTGCACTTGTATTAGTGTGGAAAAGCCACTTTTCGCACTTGTGTTAGTGTTGAAAAACCACTTTTCGCACTGGTGTTAGTGTTGAAAAACCACTTTTCGCACTTGTGTTGGTGCAGGAAACCACATTTGCACTTGTATTAGTGTGGAAAAAACACTTTTTGCACTTGTGATAGTGTTGAAAGACCACTTTTTGCACTTGTGTTAGTGTTGAAAAACCACTTTTCGCACTTGTGTTAGTGTTGAAAAACCACTTTTCACACTTGTGTTGGTGCAGAAAACCACTTTTGCATTTGTATTAGTGTGGAAAAAACACTTTTTGCACTTGTGATAGTGTTGAAAAACCACTTTTCGCACTTGTGTTAGTGTTGAAAAACCACTTTTCGCACTTGTGTTGGTGCAGGAAACCACTTTTGCACTTGTATTAGTGTGGAAAAAACACTTTTTGCACTTGTGATAGTGTTGAAAAACCACTTTTCGCACTTGTGTTAGTGTTGAAAAACCACTTTTCGCACTTGTGTTGGTGCAGGAAACCACTTTTGCACTTGTATTAGTGTGGAAAAAACACTTTTCGCACTTGTGTTGGTGCAGGAAACCGCTTTTGCACTTGTATTAGTGTGGAAAAAACACTTTTTGCCCTTGTGATAGTGTTGAAAAACCACTTTTCGCACTTGTGTTAGTGTTGAAAAACCACTTTTCGCACTTGTGTTGGTGCAGGAAACCACTTTTGCACTTGTATTAGTGTGGAAAAAACACTTTTCGCACTTGTGTTAGTGTTGAAAAAGCGCTTTTCGCACTTGTGTTAGTGTTGAAAAACCACTTTTCGCACTTGTGTTGGTGCAGGAAACCACATTTGCACTTGTATTAGTGTGGAAAAACCACTTTTCGCACTTGTGTTAGTGTTGAAAAACCACTTTTTGCACTTGTGTTGGTGCAGGAAACCACTTTTGCACTTGTATTAGTGTGGAAAAAACACTTTTTGCACTTGTGATAGTGTTGAAAAACCACTTTTCGCACTTGTGTTAGTGTTGAAAAACCACTTTTCACACTTGTGTTGGTGCAGGAAACCACTTTTGCACTTGTATTAGTGTGGAAAAACCACTTTTTGCACTTGTGTTAGTGTTGAAAAACCACTTTTCACACTTGTGTTAGTGTTGAAAAACCACTTTTCGCACTTGTGTTAGTGTTGAAAAACCACTTTTCACACTTGTGTTGGTGCAGAAAACCACTTTTGCATTTGTATTAGTGTGGAAAAAACACTTTTTGCACTTGGAATAGTGTTGAAAAACCACTTTTCGCACTTGTGTTAGTGTTGAAAAACCACTTTTCGCACTTGTGTTAGTGTTGAAAAACCACTTTTCGCACTTGTGTTGGTGCAGGAAACCACTTTTGCACTTGTATTAGTGTGGAAAAAACACTTTTTGCACTTGTGATAGTGTTGAAAAACCACTTTTCGCACTTATGTTAGTGTTGAAAAACCACTTTTCGCACTTGTGTTGGTGCAGGAAACCACTTTTGCACTTGTATTAGTGTGGAAAAAACACTTTTCGCACTTGTGTTGGTGCAGGAAACCACTTTTGCACTTGTATTAGTGTGGAAAAAACACTTTTTGCCCTTGTATTAGTGTTGAAAAAACCACTTTTCGCACTTGTGTTAGTGTTGAAAAACCACTTTTCGCACTTGTGTTGGTGCAGGAAACCACTTTTGCACTTGTATTAGTGTGGAAAAAACACTTTTCGCACTTGTGTTAGTGTTGAAAAAGCGCTTTTCGCACTTGTGTTAGTGTTGAAAAACCACTTTTTGCACTTGTGTTGGTGCAGGAAACCACATTTGCACTTGTATTAGTGTGGAAAAACCACTTTTAGCACTTGTGTTAGTGTTGAAAAACCACTTTTTGCACTTGTGGTTGGTGCAGGAAACCACTTTTTGCACTTGTATTAGTGTGGAAAAAACACTTTTTGCACTTGTGATAGTGTTGAAAAACCACTTTTCGCACTTGTGTTAGTGTTGAAAAACCACTTTTCACACCTGTGTTGGTGCAGGAAACCACTTTTGCACTTGTATTAGTGTGGAAAAACCACTTTTCGCACTTGTGTTAGTGTTGAAAAACCACTTTTCGCACTTGTGTTAGTGTTGAAAAAACCACTTTTCGCACTTGTATTGGTGCAGGAAACCACTTTTGCACTTGTATTAGTGTGGAAAAAACACTTTTTGCACTTGTGATTGTGTTGAAAAACCACTTTTCGCACTTGTGTTAGTGTTGAAAACTACTTTTCGCACTTGTATTGGTGCAGGAAACCACTTTTGCACTTGTATTAGTGTGGAAAAAACACTTTTTGCACTTGTGATAGTGTTTAAAAACCACTTTTCGCACTTGTGTTAGTGTTGAAAAACCACTTTTCGCACTTGTGTTGGTGCAGGAAACCACTTTTGCACTTGTATTAGTGTGGAAAAACCACTTTTCGCACTTGTGTTAGTGTTGAAAAAACACTTTTTGCACTTGTGTTGGTGCAGGAAACCACTTTTGCACTTGTATTAGTGTGGGAAAAAACACTTTTTGCACTTGTGTTGGCGCAGGAAACCACTTTTGGCACTTGTATTAGTGTGGAAAAACACTTTTCGCACTTGTGTTAGTGTTGAAAAACCACTTTTCGCACTTGTGTTAGTGTTGAAAAACCACTTTTCGCACTTGTGTTGGTGCAGGAAACCACTTTTGTACTTGTATTAGTGTGGGAAAAAACACTTTTTGCACTTGTGATAGTGTTGAAAAAACCACTTTTTGCACTTGTGTTAGTGTTGAAAAACCACTTTTTCGCACTTCTGTTGGTGCAGGAAACCACTTTTGCACTTGTATTAGTGTGGAAAAACCACTTTTTGCACTTGTGTTAGTGTTGAAAAACCACTTTTCGCACTGGTGTTAGTGTTGAAAAACCACTTTTCGCACTTGTGTTGGTGCAGGAAACCACATTTGCACTTGTATTAGTGTGGAAAAACCACTTTTTGCACTGTGTTAGTGTTGAAAAACCACTTTTCGCACTTGTGTTAGTGTTGAAAAACCACTTTTCGCACTTGTGTTAGTGTTGAAAAACCACTTTTCGCACTTGTGTTAGTGTTGAAAAACCACTTTTCGCACTTGTATTAGTGTTGAAAAACCACTTTTTCGCACTTGTGTTAGTGTTGAAAAACCACTTTTCGCACTTTGTGTTGCTGCAGGAAACCACTTTTGCACTTTTATTAGTGTGGAAAAAAACACTTTTTGCACTTGTATTAGTGTGGAAAAACCACTTTTTGCACTTGTGATAGTGTTGAAAAACCACTTTTCGCACTTGTGTTAGTGTTGAAAAACCACTTTTCGCACTGGTGTTGGTGGCAGGAAACCACTTTTGCATTTGTATTAGTGTGGAAAAACCACTTTTTGCACTTGTATTAGTGTGGAAAACCACTTTTTGCACTTGTGATCGTGTTGAAAAACCACTTTCGCACTTGTGTTAGTGTTGAAAAACCACTTTTCGCACTTGTGTTGGTGCAGGAAACCACTTTTGCACTTGTATTAGTGTGGGAAAAACCACTTTTTGCACTTGTGTTAGTGTTGAAAAACCACTTTTTGCACTTGTGTTAGTGTTGAAAAACCACTTTTCGCACTTGTATTAGTGTTGAAAAACCACTTTTCGCACTTGTGTTGGTGCAGGAAACCACTTTTGCACTTGTATTAGTGTGGAAAAAACACTTTTTGCACTTGTATTAGTGTGGAAAAACCACTTTTTGCACTTGTGATAGTGTTGAAAAACCACTTTTCGCACTTGCGTTAGTGTTGAAAAACCACTTTTCGCACTGGTGTTGGTGCAGGAAACCACTTTTGCATTTGTGTTAGTGTTGAAAAACCACTTTTCGCACTTGTGTTAGTGTTGAAAAACCACTTTTCGCACTTGTGTTAGTGTTGAAAAACCACTTTTCGCACTTGTGTTAGTGTTGAAAAACCACTTTTCGCACTTGTATTAGTGTTGAAAAACCACTTTTCGCACTTGTGTTAGTGTTGAAAAACCACTTTTCGCACTTGTGTTGCTGCAGGAAACCACTTTTGCACTTGTTTTAGTGTGGAAAAAACACTTTTTGCACTTGTATTAGTGTGGAAAAACCACTTTTTGCACTTGTGATAGTGTTGAAAAACCACTTTTCGCACTTGTGTTAGTGTTGAAAAACCACTTTTCGCACTTGTGTTAGTGTGGAAAAAACACTTTTTGCACTTGTGATAGTGTTGAAAAACCACATTTCGCACTTGTGTTAGTGTTGAAAAACCACTTTTCGCACTTGTGTTGGTGCAGGAAACCACTTTTGCACTTGTATTAGTGTGGAAAAAACCACTTTTCGCACTTGTGTTAGTGTTGAAAAAACACTTTTTGCACTTGTGTTGGTGCAGGAAACCACTTTTGCACTTGTATTAGTGTGGAAAAAACACTTTTTGCACTTGTGATAGTGTTGAAAAACCACTTTTCGCACTTGTGTTAGTGTTGAAAAACCACTTTTCGCACTTGTGTTAGTGTTGAAAAACCACTTTTCGCACTTGTGTTGGTGCAGGAAACCACTTTTGTACTTGTATTAGTGTGGAAAAAACACTTTTTGCACTTGTGATAGTGTTGAAAAACCACTTTTTGCACTTGTGTTAGTGTTGAAAAACCACTTTTCGCACTTGTGTTAGTGTTGAAAAACTACTTTTCGCACTTGTGTTGGTGCAGGAAACCACTTTTGCACTTGTATTAGTGTGGAAAAAACACTTTTTGCACTTGTGTTAGTGTTGAAAAACCACTTTTTCGCACTGGTGTTAGTGTTGAAAAACGACTTTTTGCACTTGTGTTGGTGCAGGAAACCACATTTGCACTTGTATTAGTGTGGAAAATACACTTTTTGCACTTGTGATAGTGTTGAAAAACCACTTTCGCACTCGTGTTAGGTGTTGAAAAACCACTTTTCGCACTTGTGTTAGTGTTGAAAAACTACTTTTCGCACTTGTGTTGGTGCAGGAAACCACTTTTGCACTTGTATTAGTGTGGAAAAAACACTTTTTGCACTTGTGATAGTGTTGAAAAACGACTTTTTGCACTTGTGTTAGTGTTGAAAAACCACTTTTCGCACTTGTGTTGGTGCAGGAAACCACTTTTGCACTTGTATTAGTGTGGAAAAACCACTTTTCGCACTTGTGTTAGTGTTGAAAAACCACTTTTCGCAGTTGTGTTAGTGTTGAAAAACCACTTTTCGCACTTGTGTTGGTGCAGGAAACCACTTTTGCACTTGTATTAGTGTGGAAAAAACACTTTTTGCACTTGTGATTGTGTTGAAAAACCACTTTTCGCACTTGTATTAGTGTTGAAAAACCACTTTTCGCACTTGTGTTGGTGCAGGAAACCACTTTTGCACTTTTATTAGTGTGGAAAAAACACTTTTTGCACTTGTATTAGTGTGGAAAAACCACTTTTTGCACTTGTGATAGTGTTGAAAAACCACTTTTCGCACTTGTGTTAGTGTTGAAAAACCACTTATCGCACTTGTGTTGGTGCAGTAAACCACTTTTGCACTTGTATTAGTGTGGAAAAACCACTTTTTGCACTTGTGTTAGTGTTGAAAAACCACTTTTCGCACTTGTGTTAGTGTTGAAAAACCACTTTTCGCACTTGTGTTAGTGTTGAAAAACCACTTTTCGCACTTGTGTTAGTGTTGAAAAACCACTTTTCGCACTTGTATTAGTGTTGAAAAACCACTTTTCGCACTTGTGTTAGTGTTGAAAAACCACTTTTCGCACTTGTGTTGCTGCAGGAAACCACTATTGCACTTGTATTAGTGTGGAAAAAACACTTTTTGCACTTGTATTAGTGTGGAAAAACCACTTTTTGCACTTGTGATAGTGTTGAAAAACCACTTTTCGCACTTGTGTTAGTGTTGAAAAACCACTTTTCGCACTGGTGTTGGTGCAGGAAACCACTTTTGCATTTGTATTAGTGTGGAAAAACCACTTTTTGCACTTGTATTAGTGTGGAAAAACCACTTTTTGCACTTGTGATAGTGTTGAAAAACCACTTTCGCACTTGTGTTAGTGTTGAAAAACCACTTTTCGCAGTTGTGTTGGTGCAGGAAACCACTTTTGCACTTGTATTAGTGTGGAAAAACCACTTTTTGCACTTGTGTTAGTGTTGAAAAACCACTTTTCGCACTTGTGTTAGTGTTGAAAAACCACTTTTCGCACTTGTATTAGTGTTGAAAAACCACTTTTCGCACTTGTGTTGGTGCAGGAAACCACTTTTGCACTTGTATTAGTGTGGAAAAAACACTTTTTGCACTTGTATTAGTGTGGAAAAACCACTTTTTGCACTTGTGATAGTGTTGAAAAACCACTTTTCGCACTTGCGTTAGTGTTGAAAAACCACTTTTCGCACTGGTGTTGGTGCAGGAAACCACTTTTGCATTTGTATTAGTGTGGAAAAAAAAAACACTTTTTGCACTTGTATTAGTGTGGAAAAACCACTTTTTGCACTTGTGATAGTGTTGAAAAACCACTTTCGCACTTGTGTTAGTGTTGAAAAACCACTTTTCGCACTTGTGTTGGTGCAGGAAACCACATTTGCACTTGTATTAGTGTGGAAAATACACTTTTTGCACTTGTGATAGTGTTGAAAAACCACTTTTCGCACTCGTGTTAGTGTTGAAAAACCACTTTTCGCACTTGTGTTAGTGTTGAAAAACTACTTTTCGCACTTGTGTTGGTGCAGGAAACCACTTTTGCACTTGTATTAGTGTGGAAAAAACACTTTTTGCACTTGTGATAGTGTTGAAAAACGACTTTTTGCACTTGTGTTAGTGTTGAAAAACCACTTTTCGCACTTGTGTTGGTGCAGGAAACCACTTTTGCACTTGTATTAGTGTGGAAAAACCACTTTTCGCACTTGTGTTAGTGTTGAAAAACCACGTTTCGCACTTGTGTTGGCGCAGGAAACCACTTTTGCACTTGTATTAGTGTGGGAAAAACACTTTTTGCACTTGTGATAGTGTTGAAAAACCACTTTTCGCACTTGTGTTAGTGTTGAAAAACCACTTTTCGCACTTGTGTTGGTGCAGGAAACCACTTTTGCACTTGTATTAGTGTGGAAAAACCACTTTTCGCACTTGTGTTAGTGTTGAAAAACCACTTTTCGCAGTTGTGTTAGTGTTGAAAAACCACTTTTCGCACTTGTGTTGGTGCAGGAAACCACTTTTGCACTTGTATTAGTGTGGAAAAAACACTTTTTGCACTTGTGATTGTGTTGAAAAACCACTTTTCGCACTTGTATTAGTGTTGAAAAACCACTTTTCGCACTTGTGTTGGTGCAGGAAACCACTTTTGCACTTTTATTAGTGTGGAAAAAACACTTTTTGCACTTGTATTAGTGTGGAAAAACCACTTTTTGCACTTGTGATAGTGTTGAAAAACCACTTTTCGCACTTGTGTTAGTGTTGAAAAACCACTTATCGCACTTGTGTTGGTGCAGTAAACCACTTTTGCACTTGTATTAGTGTGGAAAAACCACTTTTTGCACTTGTGTTAGTGTTGAAAAACCACTTTTCGCACTTGTGTTAGTGTTGAAAAACCACTTTTCGCACTTGTGTTAGTGTTGAAAAACCACTTTTCGCACTTGTGTTAGTGTTGAAAAACCACTTTTCGCACTTGTATTAGTGTTGAAAAACCACTTTTCGCACTTGTGTTAGTGTTGAAAAACCACTTTTCGCACTTGTGTTGCTGCAGGAAACCACTATTGCACTTGTATTAGTGTGGAAAAAACACTTTTTGCACTTGTATTAGTGTGGAAAAACCACTTTTTGCACTTGTGATAGTGTTGAAAAACCACTTTTCGCACTTGTGTTAGTGTTGAAAAACCACTTTTCGCACTGGTGTTGGTGCAGGAAACCACTTTTGCATTTGTATTAGTGTGGAAAAACCACTTTTTGCACTTGTATTAGTGTGGAAAAACCACTTTTTGCACTTGTGATAGTGTTGAAAAACCACTTTCGCACTTGTGTTAGTGTTGAAAAACCACTTTTCGCAGTTGTGTTGGTGCAGGAAACCACTTTTGCACTTGTATTAGTGTGGAAAAACCACTTTTTGCACTTGTGTTAGTGTTGAAAAACCACTTTTCGCACTTGTGTTAGTGTTGAAAAACCACTTTTCGCACTTGTATTAGTGTTGAAAAACCACTTTTCGCACTTGTGTTGGTGCAGGAAACCACTTTTGCACTTGTATTAGTGTGGAAAAAACACTTTTTGCACATGTATTAGTGTGGAAAAACCACTTTTTGCACTTGTGATAGTGTTGAAAAACCACTTTTCGCACTTGCGTTAGTGTTGAAAAACCACTTTTCGCACTGGTGTTGGTGCAGGAAACCACTTTTGCATTTGTATTAGTGTGGAAAAAAAAAACACTTTTTGCACTTGTATTAGTGTGGAAAAACCACTTTTTGCACTTGTGATAGTGTTGAAAAACCACTTTCGCACTTGTGTTAGTGTTGAAAAACCACTTTTCGCACTTGTGTTGGTGCAGGAAACCACTTTTGCACTTGTATTAGTGTGGAAAAACCACTTTTTGCACTTGTATTAGTGTGGTAAAACCACTTTTTGCACTTGTGTTAGTGTTGAAAAACCACTTTTCGCACTTGTGTTAGTGTTGAAAAACCACTTTTCGCACTTGTGTTAGTGTTGAAAAACCACTTTTCGCACTTCTGTTAGTGTTGAAAAACCACTTTTCGCACTTGTGTTAGTGCAGGAAACCAGTTTTGCACTTGTATTAGTGTGGAAAAAACACTTTTTGCACTTGTGATAGTGTTGAAAGACCACTTTTTGCACTTGTGTTAGTGTTGAAAAACCACTTTTCGCACTTGTGTTAGTGTTGAAAAACCACTTTTTACACTTGTGTTGGTGCAGAAAACCACTTTTGCATTTGTATTAGTGTGGAAAAAACACTTTTCGCACTTGTGATAGTGTTGAAAAACCACTTTTCGCACTTGTGTTAGTGTTGAAAAACCACTTTTCGCACTTGTGTTGGTGCAGGAAACCACTTTTGCACTTGTATTAGTGTGGAAAAAACACTTTTTGCACTTGTGTTGGTGCAGGAAACCACTTTTGCACTTGTATTAGTGTGGAAAAAACACTTTTCGCACTTGTGTTGGTGCAGGAAACCACTTTTGCACTTGTATTAGTGTGGAAAAAACACTTTTTGCCCTTGTGATAGTGTTGAAAAACCACTTTTTGCTCTTGTGTTAGTGTTAAAAAACGACTTTTCGCACTTGTGTTAGTGTTGAAAAACCACTTTTCGCACTTGTGTTGCTGCAGGAAACCACTTTTGCACTTGTATTAGTGTGGAAAAAACACTTTTTGCACTTGTATTAGTGTGGAAAATCACTTTTTGCACTTGTGATAGTGTTGAAAAACCACTTTTCGCACTTGTGTTAGTGTTGAAAAACCACTTTTCGCACTTGTATTAGTGTGGAAAAAACACTTTTTGCATTTGTATTAGTGTGGAAAAAACACTTTTCGCACTTGTGATAGTGTTGAAAAACCACTTTTCGCACTTGTGTTAGTGTTGAAAAACCACTTTTCGCACTTGTGTTGCTGCAGGAAACCACTTTTGCACTTGTATTAGTGTGGAAAAAACACTTTTTGCACTTGTATTAGTGTGGAAAAACACTTTTTGCACTTGTGATAGTGTTGAAAAACCACTTTTCGCACTTGTGTTAGTGTTGAAAAACCACTTTTGCACTTGTATTAGTGTGGAAAAAACACTTTTTGCCCTTGCATTAGTGTGGAAAAACACTTTTTGCACTTGTGATAGTGTTGAAAAACCACTTTTCGCACTTGTGTTAGTGTTGAAAAACCACTTTTCGCACTTGTGTTGGTGCAGGAAACCACTTTTGCACTTGTATTAGTGTGGAAAAACCACTTTTCGCACTTGTGTTAGTGTTGAAAAACCACTTTTCGCAGTTGTGTTAGTGTTGAAAAACCACTTTTCGCACTTGTGTTGGTGCAGGAAACCACTTTTGCACTTGTATTAGTGTGGAAAAAACACTTTTTGCACTTGTGATTGTGTTGAAAAACCACTTTTCGCACTTGTATTAGTGTTGAAAAACCACTTTTCGCACTTGTGTTGGTGCAGGAAACCACTTTTGCACTTTTATTAGTGTGGAAAAAACACTTTTTGCACTTGTATTAGTGTGGAAAAACCACTTTTTGCACTTGTGATAGTGTTGAAAAACCACTTTTCGCACTTGTGTTAGTGTTGAAAAACCACTTATCGCACTTGTGTTGGTGCAGTAAACCACTTTTGCACTTGTATTAGTGTGGAAAAACCACTTTTTGCACTTGTGTTAGTGTTGAAAAACCACTTTTCGCACTTGTGTTAGTGTTGAAAAACCACTTTTCGCACTTGTGTTAGTGTTGAAAAACCACTTTTCGCACTTGTGTTAGTGTTGAAAAACCACTTTTCGCACTTGTATTAGTGTTGAAAAACCACTTTTCGCACTTGTGTTAGTGTTGAAAAACCACTTTTCGCACTTGTGTTGCTGCAGGAAACCACTTTTGCACTTGTATTAGTGTGGAAAAAACACTTTTTGCACTTGTATTAGTGTGGAAAAACCACTTTTTGCACTTGTGATAGTGTTGAAAAACCACTTTTCGCACTTGTGTTAGTGTTGAAAAACCACTTTTCGCACTGGTGTTGGTGCAGGAAACCACTTTTGCATTTGTATTAGTGTGGAAAAACCACTTTTTGCACTTGTATTAGTGTGGAAAAACCACTTTTTGCACTTGTGATAGTGTTGAAAAACCACTTTCGCGCTTGTGTTAGTGTTGAAAAACCACTTTTCGCACTTGTGTTGGTGCAGGAAACCACTTTTGCACTTGCATTAGTGTGGAAAAACCACTTTTTGCACTTGTGTTAGTGTTGAAAAACCACTTTTCGCACTTGTGTTAGTGTTGAAAAACCACTTTTCGCACTTGTATTAGTGTTGAAAAACCACTTTTCGCACTTGTGTTGGTGCAGGAAACCACTTTTGCACTTGTATTAGTGTGGAAAAAACACTTTTTGCACTTGTATTAGTGTGGAAAAACCACTTTTTGCACTTGTGATAGTGTTGAAAAACCACTTTTCGCACTTGCGTTAGTGTTGAAAAACCACTTTTCGCACTGGTGTTGGTGCAGGAAACCACTTTTGCACTTGTATTAGTGTGGAAAAAACACTTTTTGCACTTGTATTAGTGTGGAAAAACCACTTTTTGCACTTGTGATAGTGTTGAAAAACCACTTTTCGCACTTGCGTTAGTGTTGAAAAACCACTTTTCGCACTGGTGTTGGTGCAGGAAACCACTTTTGCACTTGTATTAGTGTGGAAAAACCACTTTTTGCACTTGTATTAGTGTGGAAAAACCACTTTTTGCACTTGTGTTAGTGTTGAAAAACCACTTTTCGCACTTGTGTTAGTGTTGAAAAACCACTTTTCGCACTTGTGTTAGTGTTGAAAAACTACTTTTCGCACTTGTATTGGTGCAGGAAACCACTTTTGCACTTGTATTAGTGTGGAAAAAACACTTTTTGCACTTGTGATAGTGTTGAAAAACCACTTTTCGCACTTGTGTTAGTGTTGAAAAACCACTTTTCGCACTTGTGTTGGTGCAGGAAACCACTTTTGCACTTGTATTAGTGTGGAAAAACCACTTTTCGCACTTGTGTTAGTGTTGAAAAAACACTTTTTGCACTTGTGTTGGTGCAGGAAACCACTTTTGCACTTGTATTAGTGTGGAAAAAACACTTTTTGCACTTGTGATAGTGTTGAAAAACCACTTTTCGCACTTGTGTTAGTGTTGAAAAACCACTTTTCGCACTTGTGTTAGTGTTGAAAAACCACTTTTCGCACTTGTGTTGGTGCAGGAAACCACTTTTGTACTTGTATTAGTGTGGAAAAAACACTTTTTGCACTTGTGATAGTGTTGAAAAACCACTTTTTGCACTTGTGTTAGTGTTGAAAAACCACTTTTCGCACTTGTGTTAGTGTTGAAAAACTACTTTTCGCACTTGTGTTGGTGCAGGAAACCACTTTTGCACTTGTATTAGTGTGGAAAAAACACTTTTTGCACTTGTGTTAGTGTTGAAAAACCACTTTTCGCACTGGTGTTAGTGTTGAAAAACGACTTTTTGCACTTGTGTTGGTGCAGGAAACCACATTTGCACTTGTATTAGTGTGGAAAATACACTTTTTGCACTTGTGATAGTGTTGAAAAACCACTTTTCGCACTCGTGTTAGTGTTGAAAAACCACTTTTCGCACTTGTGTTAGTGTTGAAAAACTACTTTTCGCACTTGTGTTGGTGCAGGAAACCACTTTTGCACTTGTATTAGTGTGGAAAAAACACTTTTTGCACTTGTGATAGTGTTGAAAAACGACTTTTTGCACTTGTGTTAGTGTTGAAAAACCACTTTTCGCACTTGTGTTGGTGCAGGAAACCACTTTTGCACTTGTATTAGTGTGGAAAAACCACTTTTCGCACTTGTGTTAGTGTTGAAAAACCACGTTTCGCACTTGTGTTGGCGCAGGAAACCACTTTTGCACTTGTATTAGTGTGGGAAAAACACTTTTTGCACTTGTGATAGTGTTGAAAAACCACTTTTCGCACTTGTGTTAGTGTTGAAAAACCACTTTTCGCACTTGTGTTGGTGCAGGAAACCACTTTTGCACTTGTATTAGTGTGGAAAAACCACTTTTCGCACTTGTGTTAGTGTTGAAAAACCACTTTTCGCAGTTGTGTTCGTGTTGAAAAACCACTTTTCGCACTTGTGTTGGTGCAGGAAACCACTTTTGCACTTGTATTAGTGTGGAAAAAACACTTTTTGCACTTGTGATTGTGTTGAAAAACCACTTTTCGCACTTGTATTAGTGTTGAAAAACCACTTTTCGCACTTGTGTTGGTGCAGGAAACCACTTTTGCACTTTTATTAGTGTGGAAAAAACACTTTTTGCACTTGTATTAGTGTGGAAAAACCACTTTTTGCACTTGTGATAGTGTTGAAAAACCACTTTTCGCACTTGTGTTAGTGTTGAAAAACCACTTATCGCACTTGTGTTGGTGCAGTAAACCACTTTTGCACTTGCATTAGTGTGGAAAAACCACTTTTTGCACTTGTGTTAGTGTTGAAAAACCACTTTTCGCACTTGTGTTAGTGTTGAAAAACCACTTTTCGCACTTGTGTTAGTGTTGAAAAACCACTTTTCGCACTTGTGTTAGTGTTGAAAAACCACTTTTCGCACTTGTGTTAGTGTTGAAAAACCACTTTTCGCACTTGTGTTAGTGTTGAAAAACCACTTTTCGCACTTGTGTTGCTGCAGGAAACCACTTTTGCACTTGTATTAGTGTGGAAAAAACACTTTTTGCACTTGTATTAGTGTGGAAAAACCACTTTTTGCACTTGTGATAGTGTTGAAAAACCACTTTTCGCACTTGTGTTAGTGTTGAAAAACCACTTTTCGCACTGGTGTTGGTGCAGGAAACCACTTTTGCATTTGTATTAGTGTGGAAAAACCACTTTTTGCACTTGTATTAGTGTGGAAAAACCACTTTTTGCACTTGTGATAGTGTTGAAAAACCACTTTCGCACTTGTGTTAGTGTTGAAAAACCACTTTTCGCACTTGTGTTGGTGCAGGAAACCACTTTTGCACTTGTATTAGTGTGGAAAAACCACTTTTTGCACTTGTGTTAGTGTTGAAAAACCACTTTTCGCACTTGTGTTAGTGTTGAAAAACCACTTTTCGCACTTGTATTAGTGTTGAAAAACCACTTTTCGCACTTGTGTTGGTGCAGGAAACCACTTTTGCACTTGTATTAGTGTGGAAAAAACACTTTTTGCACTTGTATTAGTGTGGAAAAACCACTTTTTGCACTTGTGATAGTGTTGAAAAACCACTTTTCGCACTTGCGTTAGTGTTGAAAAACCACTTTTCGCACTGGTGTTGGTGCAGGAAACCACTTTTGCATTTGTATTAGTGTGGAAAAAAAAAACACTTTTTGCACTTGTATTAGTGTGGAAAAACCACTTTTTGCACTTGTGATAGTGTTGAAAAACCACTTTCGCACTTGTGTTAGTGTTGAAAAACCACTTTTCGCACTTGTGTTGGTGCAGGAAACCACTTTTGCACTTGTATTAGTGTGGAAAAACCACTTTTTGCACTTGTATTAGTGTGGAAAAACCACTTTTTGCACTTGTGTTAGTGTTGAAAAACCACTTTTCGCACTTGTGTTAGTGTTGAAAAACCACTTTTCGCACTTGTGTTAGTGTTGAAAAACCACTTTTCGCACTTCTGTTAGTGTTGAAAAACCACTTTTCGCACTTGTGTTAGTGCAGGAAACCACTTTTGCACTTGTATTAGTGTGGAAAAAACACTTTTTGCACTTGTGATAGTGTTGAAAGACCACTTTTTGCACTTGTGTTAGTGTTGAAAAACCACTTTTCGCACTTGTGTTAGTGTTGAAAAACCACTTTTTACACTTGTGTTGGTGCAGAAAACCACTTTTGCATTTGTATTAGTGTGGAAAAAACACTTTTCGCACTTGTGATAGTGTTGAAAAACCACTTTTCGCACTTGTGTTAGTGTTGAAAAACCACTTTTCGCACTTGTGTTGGTGCAGGAAACCACTTTTGCACTTGTATTAGTGTGGAAAAAACACTTTTTGCACTTGTGTTGGTGCAGGAAACCACTTTTGCACTTGTATTAGTGTGGAAAAAACACTTTTCGCACTTGTGTTGTTGCAGGAAACCACTTTTGCACTTGTATTAGTGTGGAAAAAACACTTTTTGCCCTTGTGATAGTGTTGAAAAACCACTTTTCGCACTTGTGTTAGTGTTGAAAAACCACTTTTCGCACTTGTGTTGGTGCAGGAAACCACTTTTGCACTTGTATTAGTGTGGAAAAAACACTTTTCGCACTTGTGTTAGTGTTGAAAAAGCGCTTTTTGCACTTGTGTTAGTGTTGAAAAACCACTTTTCGCACTTGTGTTAGTGTTGAAAAACCACTTTTCGCACTTGTGTTAGTGTTGAAAAACCACTTTTCGCACTTGTGTTGGTGCAGGAAACCACTTTTGCACTTGTATTAGTGTGGAAAAAACACTTTTCGCACTTGTATTAGTGTGGAAAAAACACTTTTTGCACTTGTGATAGTGTTGAAAAACCACTTTTCGCACTTGTGTTAGTGTTGAAAAACCACTTTTCGCACTTGTGTTAGTGTTGAAAAACCACTTTTCGCACTTGTGTTGGTGCAGGAAACCACTTTTGTACTTGTATTAGTGTGGAAAAAACACTTTTTGCACTTGTGATAGTGTTGAAAAACCACTTTTTGCACTTGTGTTAGTGTTGAAAACCACTTTTCGCACTTCTGTTGGTGCAGGAAACCACTTTTGCACTTGTATTAGTGTGGAAAAACCACTTTTTGCACTTGTGTTAGCACTTTTCGCACTTGTGTTAGTGTTGAAAAACCACTTTTCGCACTTGTGTTAGTGTTGAAAAACCACTTTTCGCACTTCTGTTAGTGTTGAAAAACCACTTTTCGCACTTGTGTTAGTGCAGGACACCACTTTTGCACTTGTATTAGTGTGGAAAAAACACTTTTTGCACTTGTGATAGTGTTGAAAGACCACTTTTTGCACTTGTGTTAGTGTTGAAAAACCACTTTTCGCACTTGTGTTAGTGTTGAAAAACCACTTTTTACACTTGTGTTGGTGCAGAAAACCACTTTTGCATTTGTATTAGTGTGGAAAAAACACTTTTCGCACTTGTGATAGTGTTGAAAAACCACTTTTTGCACTTGTGTTAGTGTTGAAAAACCACTTTTCGCACTTGTGTTGGTGCAGGAAACCACTTTTGCACTTGTATTAGTGTGGAAAAAACACTTTTTGCACTTGTGTTGGTGCAGGAAACCACTTTTGCACTTGTATTAGTGTGGAAAAAACACTTTTCGCACTTGTGTTGGTGCAGGAAACCACTTTTGCACTTGTATTAGTGTGGAAAAAACACTTTTTGCCCTTGTGATAGTGTTGAAAAACCACTTTTCGCACTTGTGTTAGTGTTGAAAAACCACTTTTCGCACTTGTGTTGGTGCAGGAAACCACTTTTGCACTTGTATTAGTGTGGAAAAAACACTTTTCGCACTTGTGTTAGTGTTGAAAAAGCGCTTTTCGCACTTGTGTTAGTGTTGAAAAACCACTTTTCGCACTTGTGTTGGTGTTGAAAAACCACTTTTCGCACTTGTGTTAGTGTTGAAAAACCACTTTTCGCACTTGTGTTGGTGCAGGAAACCACTTTTGCACTTGTATTAGTGTGGAAAAAACACTTTTCGCACTTGTATTAGTGTGGAAAAAACACTTTTTGCACTTGTGATAGTGTTGAAAAACCACTTTTCGCACTTGTGTTAGTGTTGAAAAACCACTTTTCGCACTTGTGTTAGTGTTGAAAAACCACTTTTCGCACTTGTGTTGGTGCAGGAAACCACTTTTGTACTTGTATTAGTGTGGAAAAAACACTTTTCGCACTTGTGTTAGTGTTGAAAAACCACTTTTCGCACTGGTGTTAGTGTTGAAAAACCACTTTTCACACTTGTGTTGGTGCAGGAAACCACATTTCCACTTGTATTAGTGTGGAAAATACACTTTTTGCACTTGTGATAGTGTTGAAAAACCACTTTTTGCACTCGTGTTAGTGTTGAAAAACCACTTTTCGCACTTGTGTTAGTGTTGAAAAACTACTTTTCGCACTTCTGTTAGTGTTGAAAAACCACTTTTCGCACATGTGTTAGTGCAGGAAACCACTTTTGCACTTGTATTAGTGTGGAAAAAACACTTTTTGCACTTGTGATAGTGTTGAAAGACCACTTTTTGCACTTGTGTTAGTGTTGAAAAACCACTTTTCGCACTTGTGTTAGTGTTGAAAAACCACTTTTCACACTTGTGTTGGTGCAGAAAACCACTTTTGCATTTGTATTAGTGTGGAAAAAACACTTTTTGCACTTGTGATAGTGTTGAAAAACCACTTTTCGCACTTGTGTTAGTGTTGAAAAACCACTTTTCGCACTTGTGTTGGTGCAGGAAACCACTTTTGCACTTGTATTAGTGTGGAAAAACACTTTTTGCACTTGTGATAGTGTTGAAAAACCACTTTTCGCACTTGTGTTAGTGTTGAAAAACCACTTTTCGCACTTGTGTTGGTGCAGGAAACCACTTTTGCACTTGTATTAGTGTGGAAAAAACACTTTTCGCACTTGTGTTGGTGCAGGAAACCACTTTTGCACTTGTATTAGTGTGGAAAAAACACTTTTTGCCCTTGTGATAGTGTTGAAAAACCACTTTTCGAACTTGTGTTAGTGTTGAAAAACCACTTTTCGCACTTGTGTTGGTGCAGGAAACCACTTTTGCACTTGTATTAGTGTGGAAAAAACACTTTTCGCACTTGTGTTAGTGTTGAAAAAGCGCTTTTCGCACTTGTGTTAGTGTTGAAAAACCACTTTTCGCACTTGTGTTGGTGCAGGAAACCACATTTGCACTTGTATTAGTGTGGAAAAACCACTTTTCACACTTGTGTTAGTGTTGAAAAACCACTTTTTGCACTTGTGTTGGTGCAGGAAACCACTTTTGCACTTGTATTAGTGTGGAAAAAACACTTTTTGCACTTGTGATAGTGTTGAAAAACCACTTTTCGCACTTGTGTTAGTGTTGAAAAACCACTTTTCACACTTGTGTTGGTGCAGGAAACCACTTTTGCACTTGTATTAGTGTGGAAAAACCACTTTTTGCACTTGTGTTAGTGTTGAAAAACCACTTTTCACACTTGTGTTAGTGTTGAAAAACCACTTTTCGCACTTGTGTTAGTGTTGAAAAACCACTTTTCACACTTGTGTTGGTGCAGAAAACCACTTTTGCATTTATATTAGTGTGGAAAAAACACTTTTTGCACTTGTGATAGGGTTGAAAAACCACTTTTCGCACTTGTGTTAGTGTTGAAAAACCACTTTTCGCACTTGTGTTGGTGCAGGAAACCACTTTTGCACTTGTATTAGTGTGGAAAAAACACTTTTTGCACTTGTGATAGTGTTGAAAAACCACTTTTCGCACTTGTGTTAGTGTTGAAAAACTGCTTTTCGCACTTGTGTTGGTGCAGGAAACCACTTTTGCACTTGTATTAGTGTGGAAAAAACACTTTTCGCACTTGTGTTGGTGCAGGAAACCACTTTTGCACTTGTATTAGTGTGGAAAAAACACTTTTTGCCCTTGTAATAGTGTTGAAAAACCACTTTTCGCACTTGTGTTAGTGTTGAAAAACCACTTTTCGCACTTGTGTTGGTGCAGGAAACCACTTTTGCACTTGTATTAGTGTGGAAAAAACACTTTTCGCACTTGTGTTAGTGTTGAAAAACCACTTTTTGCACTTGTGTTGGTGCAGGAAACCAAATTTGCACTTGTATTAGTGTGGAAAACCACTTTTCGCACTTGTGTTAGTGTTGAAAAACCACTTTTTGCACTTGTGTTGGTGCAGGAAACCACTTTTGCACTTGTATTAGTGTGGAAAAAACACTTTTTGCACTTGTGATAGTGTTGAAAAACCACTTTTCGCACTTGTGTTAGTGTTGAAAAACCACTTTTCACACCTGTGTTGGTGCAGGAAACCACTTTTGCACTTGTATTAGTGTGGAAAAACCACTTTTCGCACTTGTGATTGTGTTGAAAAACCACTTTTCGCACTTGTGTTAGTGTTGAAAAACTACTTTTCGCACTTGTATTGGTGCAGGAAACCACTTTTGCACTTGTATTAGTGTGGAAAAAACACTTTTTGCCCTTGTGATAGTGTTGAAAAACCACTTTTCGCACTTGTGTTAGTGTTGAAAAACCACTTTTCGCACTTGTGTTGGTGCAGGAAACCACTTTTGCACTTGTATTAGTGTGGAAAAACCACTTTTCGCACTTGTGTTAGTGTTGAAAAAACACTTTTTGCACTTGTGTTGGTGCAGGAAACCACTTTTGCACTTGTATTAGTGTGGAAAAAACACTTTTTGCACTTGTGATAGTGTTGAAAAACCACTTTTCGCACTTGTGTTAGTGTTGAAAAACCACTTTTCGCACTTGTGTTAGTGTTGAAAAACCACTTTTCGCACTTGTGTTGGTGCAGGAAACCACTTTTGTACTTGTATTAGTGTGGAAAAAACACTTTTTGCACTTGTGATAGTGTTGAAAAACCACTTTTTGCACTTGTGTTAGTGTTGAAAAACCACTTTTCGCACTTCTGTTGGTGCAGGAAACCACTTTTGCACTTGTATTAGTGTGGAAAAACCACTTTTCGCACTTGTGTTAGTGTTGAAAAACCACTTTTCGCACTGGTGTTAGTGTTGAAAAACCACTTTTCGCACTTGTGCTGGTGCAGGAAACCACATTTGCACTTGTATTAGTGTGGAAAATACACTTTTTGCACTTGTGATAGTGTTGAAAAACCACTTTTTGCACTCGTGTTAGTGTTGAAAAACCACTTTTCGCACTTGTGTTAGTGTTGAAAAACTACTTTTCGCACTTGTGTTGGTGCAGGAAACCACTTTTGCACTTGTATTAGTGTGGAAAAAACACTTTTTGCACTTGTGATAGTGTTGAAAAACGACTTTTCGCACTTGTGTTGGTGCAGGAAACCACTTTTGCACTTGTATTAGTGTGGAAAAACCACTTTTCGCACTTGTGTTAGTGTTGAAAAACCACGTTTCGCACTTGTGTTGGCGCAGGAAACCACTTTTGCACTTGTATTAGTGTGGGAAAAACACTTTTTGCACTTGTGATAGTGTTGAAAAACCACTTTTCGCACTTGTGTTAGTGTTGAAAAACCACTTTTCGCACTTGTGTTAGTGTTGAAAAACCACTTTTCGCACTTGTGTTGGTGCAGGAAACCACTTTTGCACTTGTATTAGTGTGGAAAAACCACTTTTCGCACTTGTGTTAGTGTTGAAAAACCACTTTTCGCAGTTGTGTTAGTGTTGAAAAACCACCTTTCGCACTTGTGTTGGTGCAGGAAACCACTTTTGCACTTGTATTAGTGTGGAAAAAACACTTTTTGCACTTGTGATTGTGTTGAAAAACCACTTTTCGCACTTGTATTAGTGTTGAAAAACCACTTTTCGCACTTGTGTTGGTGCAGGAAACCACTTTTGCACTTTTATTAGTGTGGAAAAAACACTTTTTGCACTTGTATTAGTGTGGAAAAACCACTTTTTGCACTTGTGATAGTGTTGAAAAACCACTTTTCGCACTTGTGTTAGTGTTGAAAAACCACTTATCGCACTTGTGTTGGTGCAGTAAACCACTTTTGCACTTGTATTAGTGTGGAAAAACCACTTTTTGCACTTGTATTAGTGTGGAAAAACCACTTTTTGCACTTGTGATAGTGTTGAAAAACCACTTTTCGCACTTGTGTTAGTGTTGAAAAACCACTTTTCGCACTGGTGTTGGTGCAGGAAACCACTTTTGCATTTGTATTAGTGTGGAAAAACTACTTTTTGCACTTGTATTAGTGTGGAAAAACCACTTTTTGCACTTGTGATAGTGTTGAAAAACCACTTTCGCACCTGTGTTAGTGTTGAAAAACCACTTTTCGCACTTGTGTTGGTGCAGGAAACCACTTTTGCACTTGTATTAGTGTGGAAAAACCACTTTTTGCACTTGTATTAGTGTGGAAAAACCACTTTTTGCACTTGTGATAGTGTTGAAAAACCACTTTTCGCACTTGCGTTAGTGTTGAAAAACCACTTTTCGCACTGGTGTTGGTGCAGGAAACCACTTTTGCATTTGTATTAGTGTGGAAAAAAAAAAACACTTTTTGCACTTGTATTAGTGTGGAAAAACCACTTTTTGCACTTGTGATAGTGTTGAAAAACCACTTTCGCACTTGTGTTAGTGTTGAAAAACCGCTTTTCGCACTTGTGTTGGTGCAGGAAACCACTTTTGCACTTGTATTAGTGTGGAAAAACCACTTTTTGCACTTGTATTAGTGTGGAAAAACCACTTTTTGCACTTGTATTAGTGTGGAAAAACCACTTTTTGCACTTGTGTTAGTGTTGAAAAACCACTTTTCGCACTTGTGTTAGTGTTGAAAAACCACTTTTCGCACTTGTGTTAGTGTTGAAAAACCACTTTTCGCACTTCTGTTAGTGTTGAAAAACCACTTTTCGCACTTGTGTTAGTGCAGGAAACCACTTTTGCACTTGTATTAGTGTGGAAAAAACACTTTTTGCACTTGTGATAGTGTTGAAAGACCACTTTTTGCACTTGTGTTAGTGTTGAAAAACCACTTTTCGCACTTGTGTTAGTGTTGAAAAACCACTTTTTACACTTGTGTTGGTGCAGAAAACCACTTTTGCATTTGTATTAGTGTGGAAAAAACACTTTTCGCACTTGTGATAGTGTTGAAAAACCACTTCTCGCACTTGTGTTAGTGTTGAAAAACCACTTTTCGCACTTGTGTTGGTGCAGGAAACCACTTTTGCACTTGTATTAGTGTGGAAAAAACACTTTTTGCACTTGTGTTGGTGCAGGAAACCACTTTTGCACTTGTATTAGTGTGGAAAAAACACTTTTCGCACTTGTGTTGGTGCAGGAAACCACTTTTGCACTTGTATTAGTGTGGAAAAAACACTTTTTGCCCTTGTGATAGTGTTGAAAAACCACTTTTCGCACTTGTGTTAGTGTTGAAAAACCACTTTTCGCACTTGTGTTGGTGCAGGAAACCACTTTTGCACTTGTATTAGTGTGGAAAAAACACTTTTCGCACTTGTGTTAGTGTTGAAAAAGCGCTTTTCGCACTTGTGTTAGTGTTGAAAAACCACTTTTCGCACTTGTAGTACCTGGGCTCAGTACCTGGGCACTTGGAAAGTAATAACATATGTCCCCGCATTTCACAGAGGTTGCGGGTAAAATGTCGTTGTCCTGCAACTTCTGATGTGATGAATGTTCGAAGCCTTCGAACAAGAGTAAGTGATCGCCTTTCTTTCATATGTTGCAGTGTGATCCAGGCAAATGGTCACATAAATTTCCTTGGTGAAGGTAAGCATTCATCTCCAAGTTACACGGGAGAATGTCTTCATCATTCTTTGAGAAAGAGGGTGTATGCCATGATTAACTTCATTTTTAGCCACAAATTTTCTTTCTCGAACTTCTTCCCAATTCCGTTAGCACTTCCTTCAAAATGTGATCTCGTCTTATCCTTATGCTCAGTCACATCTGAATCTGCTTTCCGCACACACTGAATCAGATAGGGTACATCTTACCATGAAATCAGCATAATCATGTATATCTTCCGACAGTTTCACATTCAACAATTTGTTGTTTTTTCCTTAACACAAAAGTTATATTCATTTATATGCGTCACACAAATAATATTCAATCAGGTATGTATTTTATTACTAAACTAAGAATAGCATCCACAATTGCTTTCAGGTTAATATAGTTCAAAAATTAACTCATGCAGGTATTTTAGCACTACTCTAAGAAAATAAATTGTATATGATTACAATCACAAACGGGAATACCTAATTCCCAACAACAATTTTCCCAAACCAACAAATTAAGCATAATGTATTATTACCATAATTCCTCTCCACTTTTTTTCTTTTCCCTCTTTTTTTTTTTTTATTTCTCCTAACAGTGTGTCACTCGTGGTGATATGAGTTCACTGATATTGTAATTGACACAACTCATAACATTGTCGTTATGCCATTATCTTAATTCTACTGTATTCATTTGCAACATCACTTGATTTAATCTTTTAATCTCAGTATTTATGCCGCCATAAAAGTCTTCCTTTTCTGGTTCCACATTTCTTTCCTCATTTGTCACTTCATGCGTTATCATCGTGTTGTTGGTTACCTTATTCAAATACACCGTCACTAAGGCTTTCAAGCAAGCCACCACTAAAACAATTGCCAATATAACTACTAAACCAACAAACAAGTCTGCTACTCCTTGTATATATTCATACCTATGACATAATTATATGTTGATGACATTCAACATTATATACCAAACTAACAAGCTTCCAAAAAGGTAAATAAAGAAAATCCCTTAATATGTAACATAAATCAGATTATTTGTCTTACCCTGATCCCCCTATCTCCCGGGGTTGAACTCAATCCCCTGATCATGAGTGTAGTTGTGATACATTTTTCACTCATGTTGTATTAATATCAGCAGGTAATTGTATGTCATGTAGGCAAATAAATGTCACTATCCCAAGTAGGAATATCACATGTTGAAAATGTAATGTTTATCAATGCAAGGGGTGTTAAAATGTAATTCAAATGACTGTAAATCACGACTATCATTTATCTGCCACTGAATGTTCTGCTGGGCTGCTAGGTGCAGCCTCATTTTCTGTGGGATCGTCCACCTTAGCCCCATGTGCTTGCTTGCAATGAGAGGCATGAATCCAACTTTCTATTTTGGGTCCATATTCGTTTCTATTCTTATCAATCTCCTATGGTTTATCATTTCGTTCCAAGATACCGCAACCAAAGGTTTTAACCAAAGCTCTACCAAACTATTTCCAATTTGAACAAAAATGCCAGTGAAACAATGATTCGAAGAATTAACTTCAAGGGGTCAATAAATTTATTCTATAGCCAGATCTAATTTTCCCATCCAATAGTTTGCCTTGCCACATGTCATATTATAACACTTTAATAAACCTTCGAAAAATGTTTCCCATCTCAACAAATTTCCTTTTTTCAAATAGCCATGTGTAACTTACGTATTTAACTACAATTTCCTCTCAATTTGTTTGGCCTAACTGGCCGCAAAAGTGGCTGCCAGCATGCAGTACCGTTTTTTATCTACCAAGGAAGTGTTCGTCCACACAAGACCTCTACCAAAATGTTGTTTGTAAAAACAAATCTGGGATTTCTGATTACATGGATGCACACTCTCAGGACATTTTCAGGCTGCTGTTAACAATCCACTACGATAAATTAATTCCTTTACCCACAATCAAATAATTAGTACAAATTGAGGATATTATCCCTATCACATTCTTTTATAGATTAATTATGTTGGATCTAATTTTTCCCAATAATTTTCCACTGCTGTAAGGAAGAACAATAGCTCTCATAAGTCTTAGTAATATCGTACTTAATTTGCCCAGCATCGAATAATTTATTTACTATCCTTTCTCATCTGTTAACCAGTGACTTTGTTTGAACTCCAGAACTGAAAACCCACAATAGTTCAAACCAGCAAAATTTTCTTTACTATTTTCCCATATCATCTATGCCTAAACCACATCCATACATACAGCACCATTTATATGCTGATAAAATTCAAGTTTATATATATAAAAAATCCATGAGCAGAGTACTCTGGGAAGTCAGTGTAAGACCTCTCCAAAATTTGGCTAATTTTGTACTCCCACATTTTTATGAAGCTCATATCCATAAATAGCTTTGATTCTCATATAAATTCGATCACAATGGAATCCCAAGATTACTCCCAATTTTTACTATTAATGAATAGCTGCTCATAACTCAGCAAATCAAATCTTTATTCTCCATCTCCCTTGACAAAAGTGATAATTTTTATAATCAAATTATATTTCTATTTTTTTTAATTTTACGAATTCTCTCGATATGCGATCCCATCCCCATGGAACTATCAATTTTCCAGACAAGGCACACTGTCGGTGTCAACAATCTTGTAAGATTGATACACAAAAATAAAAAAACACTGACACACAAAATACCCACACACACATGCATTATGCGTATTTGTTTGCGTTGGAACCCTTATTTACAGATCCGGATGGGTGTCAACTTTATTTCAATTTCTCAAAATTTGTCCTTCAATTTTATAAGCGCTAATACACAAATGGACCAAAAAGTTTATTCTTAGAAAACCCCTATGACGTCACATTGACATTACCCTTTCAGTTCTCACAATAATTTATCCAAATTTGACTACCCACCCATTTGTATGTCAGTCGACCACTGACCTATCATTCGTGTGGAACAATAGTCCGAAATTCCCACCTGGTCATGATGTGACTCTTGTCACTTGGTTTGCCAAAAAAATTGCAAAGCAATTGTTCCAAACTTTGTAAATTTAAAATTTTGTGTCCAACATAAAAGATCCAATTTCGGCATTTGATCAATTAATTATCAATTTGCTTACAAGCAAAAGAAAAATGAATAATTCTTGCTCCGACAACTTTTCAGACCCAAGAATCATCGACAGTTATTCATGTTTGTCCAGTAATCTAATTTGTTGAGGCCAATCGTCATTTGGGATTTGTCGCAATGAAGGCCTAATCATTGTCTGAGGTATCGGTCAGCACTGGTACCCTTGATCTTGGTTTACCCTATGAACTTGTCTTCCTTTTGGTATATGGACATCCTTTTTTCCAATGTCCCATCTGTCCACACTTGAAACACCGGTTTCTGTCGTTGCCTGGTCTGTGCACCTGTGCACTTGTATTGCTGGGCTGCATCTCTACATCCCTGAGTTGCCACTGCAATCTCTCGTTATCTCCTGAAACACGAAAAAATTCTCTGTACCGTCCTTTTTGGGGAGACAACTGGAAATCAGATGGGACAACTGTCACTTTCAATCCTAATTTTGAGGGCAGTTGTGCATTTGTCTCCTCCACTGTATCCTGTATCCTTTTTATTTTAAGTTCTAGATCCGTTATCCGTTCTTGCTGTTCCCGTTGTCTGGATTCACCATCCCAAAGATGGAATGCAAGCCAGTCTACCGTTAGATTCTGTCTCTTCCTGGCTTTCAATCTTTGATCCAATCTTTCCAATCGACTTCGCTCAAATGTACCATCTCTTGGAAACTCCTCATCATGTCCCTTTGTCCACAAATACCAATTCTCGACCTGCCTTATAGCTTCGGCACCATAACGGTCGTACATATGATGTGTACAAGTACCTTTTTGTGGAATCTCTGGTTGTCCTTGTGTGTTCTTGCAGGCTCCATTTCCCATTCTGCCTTTTATCAAAGTAGCGTTGGATGTGTTGTAGTTTGTTCCTCTAAAGCTTCACTCGTACCTCCAGGAAGGATCTCTCCACCTGTTCAAACGGTGATTTCCAGGGAATCTCCCTCACCTGTGGCTTTTGCACAATCCAATCTCACAGATCAGTATTTGCAGATGAGCCGGAGGGTCAGTATGAAATGGGTGAATCCTCAGGTGTCCGCTCTGTTGACGGGGAAATCACACAATGGTAACCGCACATATATATCTGTATATAAACTCACCACCTTGCTCAATTTTCCAAGGTTGTCTTCACATTGATAATATCTCACAAAGATATCAAAGCTTCTTTCTTGAGACCGCATTTTCATCAATCAAACAATCAATATATTCAATTCAATTTATTCAGTTCAATTTATTCAGTTAAATTTATTCAATTAAATTCAATCAATTAGATTCAATCAATCAACAATTCAATCAATTATTCAATTTTAATTAATTCATCAATATTCATCAATAAATCAAATTAATCATTTTGGATGACTCCTTGCATAAGCCCTTTCCCCAATGATGTCAGGACAGGTCCATCCATTGACTGAGATCGAATCTCATCGGTCGTCACCTCTGGTTCGTACCTCATGTCAATTGATGAATCACCGTCCTGTCCTAGGGTCATATCTGACATATTTCCCCATTTTGCCTGGTCTCCACAAATTTTCTTTGCAACCACTAAAGGCAACTCATCCTTCATTCGTGAGACAGCCAAAATGGATGGCAGATATTAAAGTTCATTGGGAAAAATATCTCATCATTTTTTTTCTTTTAATAGTACCCAAATCTCTTGGCAATATAAATTTCGTAAAACTCCTGAAATAAGACTGTAAAATTCCTTCAATCATGCTAAATTTTGAAACTCCATCGCTTGTAACACCCACTTTATCCCATAGGGCTTGAAAGTTCTTTCCCAAGTTCATGCAATCATTCTGCATTTGAACCCTATGGTATCATTCATAATAATCATCATGATTTTATAGTCATGGTCCTATCATAATCATCTATTTAAAACGAACATTTCCTTTATCACCACAGCTATGTGGTATAATCAACAATAGAATAAAACTGTACATAGCAACAGGCTACCTCATGGCCACTTAGTATACCAATTGACAATAAGTCATAACAATATCGAATAATCATTGAACAATTCAAAAATCGCTTCCACTGCTCCAGCCGCAGCATTCGTCATTTTGTCTGCTCATCCGCATGACCGAAACGAAATAAAGGGAGCTCAACCATTACACAGCGCTTTTAATGGCGCATGCCATAGGAACTCAACGCAATTTCGACTCGGCCAGCAAACGAGCAAATTTTGCAGGATGTTAACTGGAATTAGTCGTGAAAATATATCCAAAATACACAAAAATACACACCCACACAAATAAACAACATTTATTCCGTTCAACAGAACAAACATTTCCTCTATCATGACATGCATGTCTTCAAAATTATATGACCAAGAGAAAAAAGTAAAACTAATTAACACTGCAGGCAGTGATGATCCGGGGACCATACCGCTCCATCCTGATTGGACGAGTGCGTGCTAGAGTCGTTAACAACGACAGTCCAGATCCGATTGTTCAAAATTTCAACTCAATCGATCGAAAAAATGAACGCAGGGATGCATTTTAAAGGTGCAGTGGCACTAACTGAGTTGCCACGAATATGGCCACGAAATTGCCAATATGGCCATCACAAAATATTTTCCTTAATCAATTGGCTCATAGCATAACCAATCTGCAAGTATCTCATCCGAAGATGTATCTCTGAGGAATTTTAATTAAATAAGTCATTTATAAATCAACGAGTTAATTTATTAAATGATTAATCAATAAATCAAAATTTTTCTTGACAGCCACATCACTTGGTCAGTGTCATGTCCAAATATCAGCTTCCTTACTCAAAAGGTGCCTGAGTTAATGTAATGTAATTACTGTAATAAGATTACTGCAATTACTGTAATGATTACTGTAATTACTGTAATTACCGGAACTGTAATTACTGTAATTACCTCAGGTAATTACTGTAATGTAATTACTGTAATGTAATACGAAATGTAATTAATTAAATAAGTACTTCCTTAATCGCTAATAATTAAATAACTCGTGAATTCTTATCCGATTTACTTAACATTTGAGTGTCCCCAAAACGTTGGAGCAAAACGTTGCAACAACGAAAGTGAAACGTTGTAGCGACGTTGTGGAAACGTCAGCAAAACCCAACATTTAAATGTTCCCAAAACGTTGGAGCAAAACGTTGCAACAACGAAAGTGAAACGTTGTGGCGACGTTGTGGAAACGTCAGCAAAACCCAACATTTAAATGTTCCCAAAACGTTGGAGCAAAACGTTGCAACAACGAAAGTGAAACGTTGTGGCGACGTTGTGGAAACGTCAGCAAAACCCAACATTTAAATGTTCCCAAAACGTTGGAGCAAAACGTTGCAACAACGAAAGTGAAACGTTGTGGCGACGTTGTGGAAACGTCAGCAAAACCCAACATTTAAATGTTCCCAAAACGTTGGAGCAAAACGTTGCAACAACGAAAGTGAAAGTTGTGGCGACGTTGTGGAAACGTCAGCAAAACCCAACATTTAAATGTTCCCAAAACGTTGGAGCAAAACGTTGCAACAACGAAAGTGAAACGTTGTGGCGACGTTGTGGAAACGTCAGCAAAACCCAACATTTAAATGTTCCCAAAACGTTGGAGCAAAACGTTGCAACAACGAAAGTGAAACGTTGTGGCGACGTTGTGGAAACGTCAGCAAAACCCAACATTTAAATGTTCCCAAAACGTTGGAGCAAAACGTTGCAACAACGAAAGTGAAACGTTGTGGCGACGTTGTGGAAACGTCAGCAAACCACAACATTTGAATGTTCCCAAAACGTTCCAACAACAAATGATCACAAGTAATTATCACATTGCAATGACCTCTAAACATTCCTAAACCAATAGGCTAGTCTGGCGATGCCAAATACCCCACACCCCTGTCATCCCAGAAGTCACTGTTTGCCACAACCATTATTTGGAAGTCTTTTGCTGTCAAAACTCAATTTCTCTGCTGTCAAAGGCCCAAAACCCGGCCTCTGTGACTTCTCCGCCAATTGTCACTTTCTCTTGACAAAAACAAACATCTTCTATATTTATCCCATTAAAATCCCATTAAAATCCCATTAAAATCCCATTAAAACTCTTTAATACTTCAAATTTTCCATTCCTGATCCTTAGATGTAGGGATGGGTTCTTTTTTTTTTTTTTTGAAGCTTAATCGCAGATAAATCTTTCACCTTTCAATAAAATATTTGTACCAACCAAATCTGCGAGCATGGGGCGCAGAGAAAATACACAAAAAAAACAATAACCCTGCAGTAACAACTTCAACCTAGGTTGAGGTTGTGGTTTCACACAAACGCTTTGCTCCTCGCAAAGCGTCCGCCAATGGGAACTAAAGGGAGGGAGAAGGAGCGGGAGCAAGAGACAGGGTGCCGGAATGGACATGAGGGACAATGAGGGACAGTGAGGGAGTGTTGGTATGCAATTTTCATCCAATCGCCATCTTTCACAATAATTCTGGACCGGCATGAGGTGGCGTTGTCTGTCATGAATTTATTTGTTGATCGAACGAGTTTTAGACATGGCGGGAAAACTGAAAAAAATTATTTATTTAAAACGGGTGTACACGATTGTACACGTGTACGAACCTTACCGAACCCTTACCGAACCGGCAAACAAATCGCCTCATGGTGCACTTCATGAGCCGATTTGCCCGCAGACCAGAGCAAGGCTTTTAATACCCAGCGTATAATGTCCTCGCAAGCTCACGAATAAATAGAATCATTTAAAACGTTTCATCCTTGGATTACCTATGGACAATCACAAGTCCCACACAAATCCTCCATGTATTCTCAAGTTCGTAAATCATACTGGACAAAAACAAGACACACTCACCTTTAAAAGTCTTGTATGTGTCCAATTGATCTCAGCGGTGCCTCCAAATTGTAGGGGAAATGGTGTGGGAGACTCAAGACTCCAATATGACCGAAACAGCTTTATAAAGTAAGGATTTATTATCATTTGGTAAGTCACTTGTTTCAATTCAATAAAGACTACAATAGCTAAACGGATGGTTAATTCAAGTCGTTGGTTCTTCTTCTTCGGCCGTCCTCTCTCATCGCTGCTCACAGGGTTCCGTTCCGTTCCGTAGGTCAGAGCTTCTGGTCACAAGTCTCTTGACTCATCGTTTGCTCTGGTTTTTATGGGCCTTGCCGCGCTAATCCTTTCTCCGCTAATGCCCCGAGGTCATGCATGCACCGAGTCCTGGCATCAGCTCGCTCCCCTCCTGCTGCGAGTTCCATTTACCAAACGATAGGGGGGTGCTCCAGCCTGGGGCTGTGACCAGGTGGACAAGAGATTACCATGTTCGTGCACATTCTTGGCATCCATTTACGAAATCGTTACCAGTCTTTAATCAATGAGTTACCAGTGCCAATCAATAAGTTACACTGAGTTACACTTCCACATGCTGGTGCAGGAAACCACATTTGCACTTGTATTAGTGTGGAAAAACCACTTTTCGCACTTGTGTTAGTGTTGAAAAACCACCTTTTGCACTTGTGTTGGTGCAGGAAACCACTTTTGCACTTGTATTAGTGTAGAAAAAACACTTTTTGCACTTGTGATAGTGTTGAAAAACCACTTTTCGCACTTGTATTAGTGTTGAAAAACCACTTTTCACACTTGTGTTGGTGCAGGAAACCACTTTTGCACTTGTATTAGTGTGGAAAAACCACTTTTCCCACTTGTGTTAGTGTTGAAAAACCACTTTTCGCACTTGTGTTAGTGGTTGAAAAACCACTTTTCGCACTTGTGTTGGTGCAGGAAACCACTTTTGCACTTGTATTAGTGTGGAAAAACCACTTTTCGCACTTGTGTTAGTGTTGAAAAACTACTTTTCGCACTTGTGTTGGTGCAGGAAACCACTTTTGCACTTGTATAAGTGTGGAAAAAACACTTTTTGCACTTGTGATAGTGTTGAAAAACCACTTTTCGCACTTGTGTTAGTGTTGAAAAACCACTTTTCGCACTTGTGTTGGTGCAGGAAACCACTTTTGCACTTGTATTAGTGTGGAAAAAACCACTTTTCGCACTTGTGTTAGTGTTGAAAAAACACTTTTCGCACTTGTGTTGGTGCAGGAAACCACTTTTGCACTTGTATTAGTGTGGAAAAAACACTTTTTGCACTTGTGATAGTGTTGAAAAACCACTTTTCGCACTTGTGTTAGTGTTGAAAAACCACTTTTCGCACTTGTGTTAGTGTTGAAAAACCACTTTTCGCACTTGTGTTGGTGCAGGAAACCACTTTTGCACTTGTATTAGTGTGGAAAAACCACTTTTTGCTCTTGTGTTAGTGTTGAAAAACCACTTTTTGCACTTGTGTTAGTGTTGAAAATCCACTTTTCGCACTTGTGTTGGTGCAGGAAACCACTTTTGTACTTGTATTCAGTGTGGAAAAAACACTTTTTGCACTTGTGATAGTGTTGAAAAACCACTTTTCGCACTTGTGTTAGTGTTGAAAAACCACTTTTCGCACTTCTGTTGGTGCAGGAAACCACTTTTGCACTTGTATTAGTGTGGAAAAACCACTTTTCGCACTTGTGTTAGTGTTGAAAAACCACTTTTCGCACACTGGTGTTAGTGTTGAAAAACCACTTTTCGCACTTGTGTTGGTGCAGGAAACCACATTTGCACTTGTATTAGTGTGGAAAATACACTTTTTGCACTTGTGATAGTGTTGAAAAACCACTTTTTGCACTCGTGTTAGTGTTGAAAAACCACTTTTCGCACTTGTGTTAGTGTTGAAAAACCACTTTTCACACTTGTGTTGGTGCAGGAAACCACTTTTGCACTTGTATTATTGTGGAAAAAACACTTTTTGCACTTGTGATACTGTTGAAAAACCACTTTTCGCACTTCTGTTAGTGTTGAAAAACCACTTTTCGCACTTGTGTTAGTGTTGAAAAACTACTTTTCGCACTTGTGTTGGTGAATGAAACCACTTTTGCACTTGTATTAGTGTGGAAAAAAACACTTTTTGCACTTGTGATAGTGTTGAAAAACCACTTTTCGCATTTGTGTTAGTGTTGAAAAACCACTTTTCGCACTTGTGTTGGTGCAGGAAACCACTGTTGCACTTGTATTAGTGTGGAAAAACCACTTTTCGCACTTGTGTTAGTGTTGAAAAACCACTTTTCGCACTTGTGTTAGTGTTGAAAAAACCACTTTTCGCACTTGTGTTGGTGCAGGAAACCACTTTTGCACTTGTATTAGTGTGGAAAAAAACACTTTTTGCACTTGTGATTGTGTTGAAAAACCACTTTTCGCACTTCTGTTAGTGTTGAAAACCACTTTTCGCACTTGTGTTGGTGCAGGAAACCACTTTTGCACTTTTATTAGTGTGGAAAAAACACTTTTTGCACTTATATTAGTGTGGAAAAACCACTTTTTGCACTTGTGATAGTGTTGAAAAACCACTTTTCACACTTGTGTTAGTGTTGAAAAACCACTTTTCGCACTTGTGTTGGTGCAGGAAACCACTTTTGCACTTGTATTAGTGTTGAAAAACCACTTTTCGCACTTGTGTTAGTGTTGAAAAACCACTTTTCGCACTTGTGTTAGTGTTGAAAAACCACTTTTCGCACTTGTGTTAGTGTTGAAAAACCACTTTTCGCACTTGTATTAGTGTTGAAAAACCACTTTTCGCACTTGTGTTAGTGTTGAAAAACCACTTTTCGCACTTGTGTTGCTGCAGGAAACCACTTTTGCACTTGTATTAGTGTGGAAAAAACACTTTTTGCACTTGTATTAGTGTGGAAAAACCACTTTTTGCACTTGTGATAGTGTTGAAAAACCACTTTTCGCACTTGTGTTAGTGTTGAAAAACCACTTTTCGCACTGGTGTTGGTGCAGGAAACCACTTTTGCATTTGTATTAGTGTGGAAAAACCACTTTTTGCACTTGTATTAGTGTGGAAAAACCACTTTTTGCACTTATTTGGTGCAAAAAACGACTTTTGCACTTGTATTAGTGTGGAAAAAACCACTTTTTGCACTTGTGTTAGTGTTGAAAAACCACTTTTCGCACTTGTGTTAGTGTGAAAAACCACTTTTCACACTTGTGTTAGTGTTGAAAAACCACTTTTCGCACTTCTGTTAGTGTTGAAAAACCACTTTTCGCACATGTGTTAGTCCAGGAAACCACTTTTGCACTTGTATTAGTGTGGAAAAAAACACTTTTTGCACTTGTGATAGTGTTGAAGGACCACTTTTTGCACTTGTGTTAGTGTTGAAAAACCACTTTTCGCACTTGTGTTAGTGTTGAAAAACCACTTTTTCACACTTGTGTTGGTGCAGAAAACCACTTTGCATTTGTATTAGTGTGGAAAAAACACTTTTTGCACTGTGATAGTGTTGAAAAACCACTTTTCGCACTTGTGTTAGTGTTGAAAAACCACTTTTCGCACTTGTGTTAGTGTTGAAAAACTGCTTTTCGCACTTGTGTTGGTGCAGGAAACCACTTTTGCACTTGTATTAGTGTGGAAAAAAACACTTTTCGCACTTGTGTTGGTGCAGGAAACCACTTTTGCACTTGTATTAGTGTGGAAAAAACACTTTTTGCCCTTGTAATAGTGTTGAAAAACCACTTTTCGCACTTGTGTTAGTGTTGAAAAACACTTTTCGCACTTGTGTTGGTGCAGGAAACCACTTTTGCACTTGTATTAGTGTGGAAAAAACACTTTTCGCACTTGTGTTAGTGTTGAAAAACCACTTTTTGCACTTGTGTTGGTGCAGGAAACCAAATTTGCACTTGTATTAGTGTGGAAAACCACTTTTCGCACTTGTGTTAGTGTTGAAAAACCACTTTTTGCACTTGTGTTGGTGCAGGAAACCACTTTTGCACTTGTATTAGTGTGGAAAAAACACTTTTTGCACTTGTGATAGTGTTGAAAAACCACTTTTCGCACTTGTGTTAGTGTTGAAAAACCACTTTTCACACCTGTGTTGGTGCAGGAAACCACTTTTGCACTTGTATTAGTGTGGAAAAACCACTTTTCGCACTTGTGATTGTGTTGAAAAAACCACTTTTCGCACTTGTGTTAGTGTTGAAAAACTACTTTTCGCACTTGTATTGGTGCAGGAAACCACTTTTGCACTTGTATTAGTGTGGAAAAAACACTTTTTGCCCTTGTGATAGTGTTGAAAAACCACTTTTCGCACTTGTGTTAGTGTTGAAAAACCACTTTTCGCACTTGTGTTGGTGCAGGAAACCACTTTTGCACTTGTATTAGTGTGGAAAAACCACTTTTCGCACTTGTGTTAGTGTTGAAAAAACACTTTTTGCACTTGTGTTGGTGCAGGAAACCACTTTTGCACTTGTATTAGTGTGGAAAAAACACTTTTTGCACTTGTGATAGTGTTGAAAAACCACTTTTCGCACTTGTGTTAGTGTTGAAAAACCATCTTTTCGCACTTGTGTTAGTGTTGAAAAACCACTTTTCGCACTTGTGTTGGTGCAGGAAACCACTTTTGTACTTGTATTAGTGTGGAAAAAACACTTTTTGCACTTGTGATAGTGTTGAAAAACCACTTTTTGCACTTGTGTTAGTGTTGAAAAACCACTTTTCGCACTTCTGTTGGTGCAGGAAACCACTTTTGCACTTGTATTAGTGTGGAAAAACCACTTTTCGCACTTGTGTTAGTGTTGAAAAACCACTTTTCGCACTGGTGTTAGTGTTGAAAAACCACTTTTCGCACTTGTGCTTGTGCAGGAAACCACATTTGCACTTGTATTAGTGTGGAAAATACACTTTTTGCACTTGTGATAGTGTTGAAAAACCACTTTTTGCACTCGTGTTAGTGTTGAAAAACCACTTTTCGCACTTGTGTTAGTGTTGAAAAACTACTTTTCGCACTTGTGTTGGTGCAGGAAACCACTTTTGCACTTGTATTAGTGTGGAAAAAACACTTTTTGCACTTGTGATAGTGTTGAAAAACGACTTTTCGCACTTGTGTTGGTGCAGGAAACCACTTTTGCACTTGTATTAGTGTGGAAAAACCACTTTTCGCACTTGTGTTAGTGTTGAAAAACCACGTTTCGCACTTGTGTTGGCGCAGGAAACCACTTTTGCACTTGTATTAGTGTGGGAAAAACACTTTTTGCACTTGTGATAGTGTTGAAAAACCACTTTTCGCACTTGTGTTAGTGTTGAAAAACCACTTTTCGCACTTGTGTTAGTGTTGAAAAACCACTTTTCGCACTTGTGTTGGTGCAGGAAACCACTTTTGCACTTGTATTAGTGTGGAAAAACCACTTTTCGCACTTGTGTTAGTGTTGAAAAACCACTTTTCGCAGTTGTGTTAGTGTTGAAAAACCACCTTTCGCACTTGTGTTGGTGCAGGAAACCACTTTTGCACTTGTATTAGTGTGGAAAAAACACTTTTTGCACTTGTGATTGTGTTGAAAAACCACTTTTCGCACTTGTATTAGTGTTGAAAAACCACTTTTCGCACTTGTGTTGGTGCAGGAAACCACTTTTGCACTTTTATTAGTGTGGAAAAAACACTTTTTGCACTTGTATTAGTGTGGAAAAACCACTTTTTGCACTTGTGATAGTGTTGAAAAACCACTTTTCGCACTTGTGTTAGTGTTGAAAAACCACTTATCGCACTTGTGTTGGTGCAGTAAACCACTTTTGCACTTGTATTAGTGTGGAAAAACCACTTTTTGCACTTGTATTAGTGTGGAAAAACCACTTTTTGCACTTGTGATAGTGTTGAAAAACCACTTTTCGCACTTGTGTTAGTGTTGAAAAACCACTTTTCGCACTGGTGTTGGTGCAGGAAACCACTTTTGCATTTGTATTAGTGTGGAAAAACTACTTTTTGCACTTGTATTAGTGTGGAAAAACCACTTTTTGCACTTGTGATAGTGTTGAAAAACCACTTTCGCACCTGTGTTAGTGTTGAAAAACCACTTTTCGCACTTGTGTTGGTGCAGGAAACCACTTTTGCACTTGTATTAGTGTGGAAAAACCACTTTTTGCACTTGTATTAGTGTGGAAAAACCACTTTTTGCACTTGTGATAGTGTTGAAAAACCACTTTTCGCACTTGCGTTAGTGTTGAAAAACCACTTTTCGCACTGGTGTTGGTGCAGGAAACCACTTTTGCATTTGTATTAGTGTGGAAAAAAAAAAACACTTTTTGCACTTGTATTAGTGTGGAAAAACCACTTTTTGCACTTGTGATAGTGTTGAAAAACCACTTTCGCACTTGTGTTAGTGTTGAAAAACCGCTTTTCGCACTTGTGTTGGTGCAGGAAACCACTTTTGCACTTGTATTAGTGTGGAAAAACCACTTTTTGCACTTGTATTAGTGTGGAAAAACCACTTTTTGCACTTGTGTTAGTGTTGAAAAACCACTTTTCGCACTTGTGTTAGTGTTGAAAAACCACTTTTCGCACTTGTGTTAGTGTTGAAAAACCACTTTTCGCACTTCTGTTAGTGTTGAAAAACCACTTTTCGCACTTGTGTTAGTGCAGGAAACCACTTTTGCACTTGTAGTAGTGTGGAAAAAACACTTTTTGCACTTGTGATAGTGTTGAAAGACCACTTTTTGCACTTGTGTTAGTGTTGAAAAACCACTTTTCGCACTTGTGTTAGTGTTGAAAAACCACTTTTTACACTTGTGTTGGTGCAGAAAACCACTTTTGCATTTGTATTAGTGTGGAAAAAACACTTTTCGCACTTGTGATAGTGTTGAAAAACCACTTCTCGCACTTGTGTTAGTGTTGAAAAACCACTTTTCGCACTTGTGTTGGTGCAGGAAACCACTTTTGCACTTGTATTAGTGTGGAAAAAACACTTTTTGCACTTGTGTTGGTGCAGGAAACCACTTTTGCACTTGTATTAGTGTGGAAAAAACACTTTTCGCACTTGTGTTGGTGCAGGAAACCACTTTTGCACTTGTATTAGTGTGGAAAAAACACTTTTTGCCCTTGTGATAGTGTTGAAAAACCACTTTTCGCACTTGTGTTAGTGTTGAAAAACCACTTTTCGCACTTGTGTTGGTGCAGGAAACCACTTTTGCACTTGTATTAGTGTGGAAAAAACACTTTTCGCACTTGTGTTAGTGTTGAAAAAGCGCTTTTCGCACTTGTGTTAGTGTTGAAAAACCACTTTTCGCACTTGTAGTACCTGGGCTCAGTACCTGGGCACTTGGAAAGTAATAACATATGTCCCCGCATTTCACAGAGGTTGCGGGTAAAATGTCGTTGTCCTGCAACTTCTGATGTGATGAATGTTCGAAGCCTTCGAACAAGAGTAAGTGATCGCCTTTCTTTCATATGTTGCAGTGTGATCCAGGCAAATGGTCACATAAATTTCCTTGGTGAAGGTAAGCATTCATCTCCAAGTTACACGGGAGAATGTCTTCATCATTCTTTGAGAAAGAGGGTGTATGCCATGATTAACTTCATTTTTAGCCACAAATTTTCTTTCTCGAACTTCTTCCCAATTCCGTTAGCACTTCCTTCAAAATGTGATCTCGTCTTATCCTTATGCTCAGTCACATCTGAATCTGCTTTCCGCACACACTGAATCAGATAGGGTACATCTTACCATGAAATCAGCATAATCATGTATATCTTCCGACAGTTTCACATTCAACAATTTGTTGTTTTTTCCTTAACACAAAAGTTATATTCATTTATATGCGTCACACAAATAATATTCAATCAGGTATGTATTTTATTACTAAACTAAGAATAGCATCCACAATTGCTTTCAGGTTAATATAGTTCAAAAATTAACTCATGCAGGTATTTTAGCACTACTCTAAGAAAATAAATTGTATATGATTACAATCACAAACGGGAATACCTAATTCCCAACAACAATTTTCCCAAACCAACAAATTAAGCATAATGTATTATTACCATAATTCCTCTCCACTTTTTTTCTTTTCCCTCTTTTTTTTTTTTATTTCTCCTAACAGTGTGTCACTCGTGGTGATATGAGTTCACTGATATTGTAATTGACACAACTCATAACATTGTCGTTATGCCATTATCTTAATTCTACTGTATTCATTTGCAACATCACTTGATTTAATCTTTTAATCTCAGTATTTATGCCGCCATAAAAGTCTTCCTTTTCTGGTTCCACATTTCTTTCCTCATTTGTCACTTCATGCGTTATCATCGTGTTGTTGGTTACCTTATTCAAATACACCGTCACTAAGGCTTTCAAGCAAGCCACCACTAAAACAATTGCCAATATAACTACTAAACCAACAAACAAGTCTGCTACTCCTTGTATATATTCATACCTATGACATAATTATATGTTGATGACATTCAACATTATATACCAAACTAACAAGCTTCCAAAAAGGTAAATAAAGAAAATCCCTTAATATGTAACATAAATCAGATTATTTGTCTTACCCTGATCCCCCTATCTCCCGGGGTTGAACTCAATCCCCTGATCATGAGTGTAGTTGTGATACATTTTTCACTCATGTTGTATTAATATCAGCAGGTAATTGTATGTCATGTAGGCAAATAAATGTCACTATCCCAAGTAGGAATATCACATGTTGAAAATGTAATGTTTATCAATGCAAGGGGTGTTAAAATGTAATTCAAATGACTGTAAATCACGACTATCATTTATCTGCCACTGAATGTTCTGCTGGGCTGCTAGGTGCAGCCTCATTTTCTGTGGGATCGTCCACCTTAGCCCCATGTGCTTGCTTGCAATGAGAGGCATGAATCCAACTTTCTATTTTGGGTCCATATTCGTTTCTATTCTTATCAATCTCCTATGGTTTATCATTTCGTTCCAAGATACCGCAACCAAAGGTTTTAACCAAAGCTCTACCAAACTATTTCCAATTTGAACAAAAATGCCAGTGAAACAATGATTCGAAGAATTAACTTCAAGGGGTCAATAAATTTATTCTATAGCCAGATCTAATTTTCCCATCCAATAGTTTGCCTTGCCACATGTCATATTATAACACTTTAATAAACCTTCGAAAAATGTTTCCCATCTCAACAAATTTCCTTTTTTCAAATAGCCATGTGTAACTTACGTATTTAACTACAATTTCCTCTCAATTTGTTTGGCCTAACTGGCCGCAAAAGTGGCTGCCAGCATGCAGTACCGTTTTTTATCTACCAAGGAAGTGTTCGTCCACACAAGACCTCTACCAAAATGTTGTTTGTAAAAACAAATCTGGGATTTCTGATTACATGGATGCACACTCTCAGGACATTTTCAGGCTGCTGTTAACAATCCACTACGATAAATTAATTCCTTTACCCACAATCAAATAATTAGTACAAATTGAGGATATTATCCCTATCACATTCTTTTATAGATTAATTATGTTGGATCTAATTTTTCCCAATAATTTTCCACTGCTGTAAGGAAGAACAATAGCTCTCATAAGTCTTAGTAATATCGTACTTAATTTGCCCAGCATCGAATAATTTATTTACTATCCTTTCTCATCTGTTAACCAGTGACTTTGTTTGAACTCCAGAACTGAAAACCCACAATAGTTCAAACCAGCAAAATTTTCTTTACTATTTTCCCATATCATCTATGCCTAAACCACATCCATACATACAGCACAATTTATATGCTGATAAAATTCAAGTTTATATATATAAAAAATCCATGAGCAGAGTACTCTGGGAAGTCAGTGTAAGACCTCTCCAAAATTTGGCTAATTTTGTACTCCCACATTTTTATGAAGCTCATATCCATAAATAGCTTTGATTCTCATATAAATTCGATCACAATGGAATCCCAAGATTACTCCCAATTTTTACTATTAATGAATAGCTGCTCATAACTCAGCAAATCAAATCTTTATTCTCCATCTCCCTTGACAAAAGTGATAATTTTTATAATCAAATTATATTTCTATTTTTTTTAATTTTACGAATTCTCTCGATATGCGATCCCATCCCCATGGAACTATCAATTTTCCAGACAAGGCACACTGTCGGTGTCAACAATCTTGTAAGATTGATACACAAAAATAAAAAAACACTGACACACAAAATACCCACACACACATGCATTATGCGTATTTGTTTGCGTTGGAACCCTTATTTACAGATCCGGATGGGTGTCAACTTTATTTCAATTTCTCAAAATTTGTCCTTCAATTTTATAAGCGCTAATACACAAATGGACCAAAAAGTTTATTCTTAGAAAACCCCTATGACGTCACATTGACATTACCCTTTCAGTTCTCACAATAATTTATCCAAATTTGACTACCCACCCATTTGTATGTCAGTCGACCACTGACCTATCATTCGTGTGGAACAATAGTCCGAAATTCCCACCTGGTCATGATGTGACTCTTGTCACTTGGTTTGCCAAAAAAATTGCAAAGCAATTGTTCCAAACTTTGTAAATTTAAAATTTTGTGTCCAACATAAAAGATCCAATTTCGGCATTTGATCAATTAATTATCAATTTGCTTACAAGCAAAAGAAAAATGAATAATTCTTGCTCCGACAACTTTTCAGACCCAAGAATCATCGACAGTTATTCATGTTTGTCCAGTAATCTAATTTGTTGAGGCCAATCGTCATTTGGGATTTGTCGCAATGAAGGCCTAATCATTGTCTGAGGTATCGGTCAGCACTGGTACCCTTGATCTTGGTTTACCCTATGAACTTGTCTTCCTTTTGGTATATGGACATCCTTTTTTCCAATGTCCCATCTGTCCACACTTGAAACACCGGTTTCTGTCGTTGCCTGGTCTGTGCACCTGTGCACTTGTATTGCTGGGCTGCATCTCTACATCCCTGAGTTGCCACTGCAATCTCTCGTTATCTCCTGAAACACGAAAAAATTCTCTGTACCGTCCTTTTTGGGGAGACAACTGGAAATCAGATGGGACAACTGTCACTTTCAATCCTAATTTTGAGGGCAGTTGTGCATTTGTCTCCTCCACTGTATCCTGTATCCTTTTTATTTTAAGTTCTAGATCCGTTATCCGTTCTTGCTGTTCCCGTTGTCTGGATTCACCATCCCAAAGATGGAATGCAAGCCAGTCTACCGTTAGATTCTGTCTCTTCCTGGCTTTCAATCTTTGATCCAATCTTTCCAATCGACTTCGCTCAAATGTACCATCTCTTGGAAACTCCTCATCATGTCCCTTTGTCCACAAATACCAATTCTCGACCTGCCTTATAGCTTCGGCACCATAACGGTCGTACATATGATGTGTACAAGTACCTTTTTGTGGAATCTCTGGTTGTCCTTGTGTGTTCTTGCAGGCTCCCTTTCCCATTCTGCCTTTTATCAAAGTAGCGTTGGATGTGTTGTAGTTTGTTCCTCTAAAGCTTCACTCGTACCTCCAGGAAGGATCTCTCCACCTGTTCAAACGGTGATTTCCAGGGAATCTCCCTCACCTGTGGCTTTTGCACAATCCAATCTCACAGATCAGAATTTGCAGATGAGCCGGAGGGTCAGTATGAAATGGGTGAATCCTCAGGTGTCCGCTCTGTTGACGGGGAAATCACACAATGGTAACCGCACATATATATCTGTATATAAACTCACCACCTTGCTCAATTTTCCAAGGTTGTCTTCACATTGATAATATCTCACAAAGATATCAAAGCTTCTTTCTTGAGACCGCATTTTCATCAATCAAACAATCAATATATTCAATTCAATTTATTCAGTTCAATTTATTCAGTTAAATTTATTCAATTAAATTCAATCAATTAGATTCAATCAATCAACAATTCAATCAATTATTCAATTTTAATTAATTCATCAATATTCATCAATAAATCAAATTAATCATTTTGGATGACTCCTTGCATAAGCCCTTTCCCCAATGATGTCAGGACAGGTCCATCCATTGACTGAGATCGAATCTCATCGGTCGTCACCTCTGGTTCGTACCTCATGTCAATTGATGAATCACCGTCCTGTCCTAGGGTCATATCTGACATATTTCCCCATTTTGCCTGGTCTCCACAAATTTTCTTTGCAACCACTAAAGGCAACTCATCCTTCATTCGTGAGACAGCCAAAATGGATGGCAGATATTAAAGTTCATTGGGAAAAATATCTCATCATTTTTTTTCTTTTAATAGTACCCAAATCTCTTGGCAATATAAATTTCGTAAAACTCCTGAAATAAGACTGTAAAATTCCTTCAATCATGCTAAATTTTGAAACTCCATCGCTTGTAACACCCACTTTATCCCATAGGGCTTGAAAGTTCTTTCCCAAGTTCATGCAATCATTCTGCATTTGAACCCTATGGTATCATTCATAATAATCATCATGATTTTATAGTCATGGTCCTATCATAATCATCTATTTAAAACGAACATTTCCTTTATCACCACAGCTATGTGGTATAATCAACAATAGAATAAAACTGTACATAGCAACAGGCTACCTCATGGCCACTTAGTATACCAATTGACAATAAGTCATAACAATATCGAATAATCATTGAACAATTCAAAAATCGCTTCCACTGCTCCAGCCGCAGCATTCGTCATTTTGTCTGCTCATCCGCATGACCGAAACGAAATAAAGGGAGCTCAACCATTACACAGCGCTTTTAATGGCGCATGCCATAGGAACTCAACGCAATTTCGACTCGGCCAGCAAACGAGCAAATTTTGCAGGATGTTAACTGGAATTAGTCGTGAAAATATATCCAAAATACACAAAAATACACACCCACACAAATAAACAACATTTATTCCGTTCAACAGAACAAACATTTCCTCTATCATGACATGCATGTCTTCAAAATTATATGACCAAGAGAAAAAAGTAAAACTAATTAACACTGCAGGCAGTGATGATCCGGGGACCATACCGCTCCATCCTGATTGGACGAGTGCGTGCTAGAGTCGTTAACAACGACAGTCCAGATCCGATTGTTCAAAATTTCAACTCAATCGATCGAAAAAATGAACGCAGGGATGCATTTTAAAGGTGCAGTGGCACTAACTGAGTTGCCACGAATATGGCCACGAAATTGCCAATATGGCCATCACAAAATATTTTCCTTAATCAATTGGCTCATAGCATAACCAATCTGCAAGTATCTCATCCGAAGATGTATCTCTGAGGAATTTTAATTAAATAAGTCATTTATAAATCAACGAGTTAATTTATTAAATGATTAATCAATAAATCAAAATTTTTCTTGACAGCCACATCACTTGGTCAGTGTCATGTCCAAATATCAGCTTCCTTACTCAAAAGGTGCCTGAGTTAATGTAATGTAATTACTGTAATAAGATTACTGCAATTACTGTAATGATTACTGTAATTACTGTAATTACCGGAACTGTAATTACTGTAATTACCTCAGGTAATTACTGTAATGTAATTACTGTAATGTAATACGAAATGTAATTAATTAAATAAGTACTTCCTTAATCGCTAATAATTAAATAACTCGTGAATTCTTATCCGATTTACTTAACATTTGAGTGTCCCCAAAACGTTGGAGCAAAACGTTGCAACAACGAAAGTGAAACGTTGTAGCGACGTTGTGGAAACGTCAGCAAAACCCAACATTTAAATGTTCCCAAAACGTTGGAGCAAAACGTTGCAACAACGAAAGTGAAACGTTGTGGCGACGTTGTGGAAACGTCAGCAAAACCCAACATTTAAATGTTCCCAAAACGTTGGAGCAAAACGTTGCAACAACGAAAGTGAAACGTTGTGGCGACGTTGTGGAAACGTCAGCAAAACCCAACATTTAAATGTTCCCAAAACGTTGGAGCAAAACGTTGCAACAACGAAAGTGAAACGTTGTGGCGACGTTGTGGAAACGTCAGCAAAACCCAACATTTAAATGTTCCCAAAACGTTGGAGCAAAACGTTGCAACAACGAAAGTGAAAGTTGTGGCGACGTTGTGGAAACGTCAGCAAAACCCAACATTTAAATGTTCCCAAAACGTTGGAGCAAAACGTTGCAACAACGAAAGTGAAACGTTGTGGCGACGTTGTGGAAACGTCAGCAAAACCCAACATTTAAATGTTCCCAAAACGTTGGAGCAAAACGTTGCAACAACGAAAGTGAAACGTTGTGGCGACGTTGTGGAAACGTCAGCAAAACCCAACATTTAAATGTTCCCAAAACGTTGGAGCAAAACGTTGCAACAACGAAAGTGAAACGTTGTGGCGACGTTGTGGAAACGTCAGCAAACCACAACATTTGAATGTTCCCAAAACGTTCCAACAACAAATGATCACAAGTAATTATCACATTGCAATGACCTCTAAACATTCCTAAACCAATAGGCTAGTCTGGCGATGCCAAATACCCCACACCCCTGTCATCCCAGAATATCACTGTTTGCCACAACCATTATTTGGAAGTCTTTTGCTGTCAAAACTCAATTTCTCTGCTGTCAAAGGCCCAAAACCCGGCCTCTGTGACTTCTCCGCCAATTGTCACTTTCTCTTGACAAAAACAAACATCTTCTATATTTATCCCATTAAAATCCCATTAAAATCCCATTAAAATCCCATTAAAACTCTTTAATACTTCAAATTTTCCATTCCTGATCCTTAGATGTAGGGATGGGTTCTTTTTTTTTTTTCTTTTTTTTTGAAGCTTAATCGCAGATAAATCTTTCACCTTTCAATAAAATATTTGTACCAACCAAATCTGCGAGCATGGGGCGCAGAGAAAATACACAAAAAAAACAATAACCCTGCAGTAACAACTTCAACCTAGGTTGAGGTTGTGGTTTCACACAAACGCTTTGCTCCTCGCAAAGCGTCCGCCAATGGGAACTAAAGGGAGGGAGAAGGAGCGGGAGCAAGAGACAGGGTGCCGGAATGGACATGAGGGACAATGAGGGACAGTGAGGGAGTGTTGGTATGCAATTTTCATCCAATCGCCATCTTTCACAATAATTCTGGACCGGCATGAGGTGGCGTTGTCTGTCATGAATTTATTTGTTGATCGAACGAGTTTTAGACATGGCGGGAAAACTGAAAAAAATTATTTATTTAAAACGGGTGTACACGATTGTACACGTGTACGAACCTTACCGAACCTTACCGAACCGGCAAACAAATCGCCTCATGGTGCACTTCATGAGCCGATTTGCCCGCAGACCAGAGCAAGGCTTTTAATACCCAGCGTATAATGTCCTCGCAAGCTCACGAATAAATAGAATCATTTAAAACGTTTCATCCTTGGATTACCTATGGACAATCACAAGTCCCACACAAATCCTCCATGTATTCTCAAGTTCGTAAATCATACTGGACAAAAACAAGACACACTCACCTTTAAAGGTCTTGTATGTGTCCAATTGATCTCAGCGGTGCCTCCAAATTGTAGGGGAAATGGTGTGGGAGACTCAAGACTCCAATATGACCGAAACAGCTTTATAAAGTAAGGATTTATTATCATTTGGTAAGTCACTTGTTTCAATTCAATAAAGACTACAATAGCTAAACGGATGGTTAATTCAAGTCGTTGGTTCTTCTTCTTCGGCCGGTCCTCTCTCATCGCTGCTCACAGGGTTCCGTTCCGTTCCGTAGGTCAGAGCTTCTGGTCACAAGTCTCTTGACTCATCGTTTGCTCTGGTTTTTATGGGCCTTGCCGCGCTAATCCTTTCTCCGCTAATGCCCCGAGGTCATGCATGCACCGAGTCCTGGCATCAGCTCGCTCCCCTCCTGCTGCGAGTTCCATTTACCAAACGATAGGGGGGTGCTCCAGCCTGGGGCTGTGACCAGGTGGACAAGAGATTACCATGTTCGTGCACATTCTTGGCATCCATTTACGAAATCGTTACCAGTCTTTAATCAATGAGTTACCAGTGCCAATCAATAAGTTACACTGAGTTACACTTCCACATGCTGGTGCAGGAAACCACATTTGCACTTGTATTAGTGTGGAAAAACCACTTTTCGCACTTGTGTTAGTGTTGAAAAACCACCTTTTGCACTTGTGTTGGTGCAGGAAACCACTTTTGCACTTGTATTAGTGTAGAAAAAACACTTTTTGCACTTGTGATAGTGTTGAAAAACCACTTTTCGCACTTGTATTAGTGTTGAAAAACCACTTTTCACACTTGTGTTGGTGCAGGAAACCACTTTTGCACTTGTATTAGTGTGGAAAAACCACTTTTCCCACTTGTGTTAGTGTTGAAAAACCACTTTTCGCACTTGTGTTAGTGTTGAAAAACCACTTTTCGCACTTGTGTTGGTGCAGGAAACCACTTTTGCACTTGTATTAGTGTGGAAAAACCACTTTTCGCACTTGTGTTAGTGTTGAAAAACTACTTTTCGCACTTGTGTTGGTGCAGGAAACCACTTTTGCACTTGTATAAGTGTGGAAAAAACACTTTTTGCACTTGTGATAGTGTTGAAAAACCACTTTTCGCACTTGTGTTAGTGTTGAAAAACCACTTTTCGCACTTGTGTTGGTGCAGGAAACCACTTTTGCACTTGTATTAGTGTGGAAAAACCACTTTTCGCACTTGTGTTAGTGTTGAAAAAACACTTTTCGCACTTGTGTTGGTGCAGGAAACCACTTTTGCACTTGTATTAGTGTGGAAAAAACACTTTTTGCACTTGTGATAGTGTTGAAAAACCACTTTTCGCACTTGTGTTAGTGTTGAAAAACCACTTTTCGCACTTGTGTTAGTGTTGAAAAACCACTTTTCGCACTTGTGTTGGTGCAGGAAACCACTTTTGCACTTGTATTAGTGTGGAAAAACCACTTTTTGCTCTTGTGTTAGTGTTGAAAAACCACTTTTTGCACTTGTGTTAGTGTTGAAAATCCACTTTTCGCACTTGTGTTGGTGCAGGAAACCACTTTTGTACTTGTATTAGTGTGGAAAAAACACTTTTTGCACTTGTGATAGTGTTGAAAAACCACTTTTCGCACTTGTGTTAGTGTTGAAAAACCACTTTTCGCACTTCTGTTGGTGCAGGAAACCACTTTTGCACTTGTATTAGTGTGGAAAAACCACTTTTCGCACTTGTGTTAGTGTTGAAAAACCACTTTTCGCACTGGTGTTAGTGTTGAAAAACCACTTTTCGCACTTGTGTTGGTGCAGGAAACCACATTTGCACTTGTATTAGTGTGGAAAATACACTTTTTGCACTTGTGATAGTGTTGAAAAACCACTTTTTGCACTCGTGTTAGTGTTGAAAAACCACTTTTCGCACTTGTGTTAGTGTTGAAAAACCACTTTTCACACTTGTGTTGGTGCAGGAAACCACTTTTGCACTTGTATTATTGTGGAAAAAACACTTTTTGCACTTGTGATACTGTTGAAAAACCACTTTTCGCACTTCTGTTAGTGTTGAAAAACCACTTTTCGCACTTGTGTTAGTGTTGAAAAACTACTTTTCGCACTTGTGTTGGTGAATGAAACCACTTTTGCACTTGTATTAGTGTGGAAAAAACACTTTTTGCACTTGTGATAGTGTTGAAAAACCACTTTTCGCATTTGTGTTAGTGTTGAAAAACCACTTTTCGCACTTGTGTTGGTGCAGGAAACCACTGTTGCACTTGTATTAGTGTGGAAAAACCACTTTTCGCACTTGTGTTAGTGTTGAAAAACCACTTTTCGCACTTGTGTTAGTGTTGAAAAACCACTTTTCGCACTTGTGTTGGTGCAGGAAACCACTTTTGCACTTGTATTAGTGTGGAAAAAACACTTTTTGCACTTGTGATTGTGTTGAAAAACCACTTTTCGCACTTCTGTTAGTGTTGAAAACCACTTTTCGCACTTGTGTTGGTGCAGGAAACCACTTTTGCACTTTTATTAGTGTGGAAAAAACACTTTTTGCACTTATATTAGTGTGGAAAAACCACTTTTTGCACTTGTGATAGTGTTGAAAAACCACTTTTCACACTTGTGTTAGTGTTGAAAAACCACTTTTCGCACTTGTGTTGGTGCAGGAAACCACTTTTGCACTTGTATTAGTGTTGAAAAACCACTTTTCGCACTTGTGTTAGTGTTGAAAAACCACTTTTCGCACTTGTGTTAGTGTTGAAAAACCACTTTTCGCACTTGTGTTAGTGTTGAAAAACCACTTTTCGCACTTGTATTAGTGTTGAAAAACCACTTTTCGCACTTGTGTTAGTGTTGAAAAACCACTTTTCGCACTTGTGTTGCTGCAGGAAACCACTTTTGCACTTGTATTAGTGTGGAAAAAACACTTTTTGCACTTGTATTAGTGTGGAAAAACCACTTTTTGCACTTGTGATAGTGTTGAAAAACCACTTTTCGCACTTGTGTTAGTGTTGAAAAACCACTTTTCGCACTGGTGTTGGTGCAGGAAACCACTTTTGCATTTGTATTAGTGTGGAAAAACCACTTTTTGCACTTGTATTAGTGTGGAAAAACCACTTTTTGCACTTATTTGGTGCAAAAAACGACTTTTGCACTTGTATTAGTGTGGAAAAACCACTTTTTGCACTTGTGTTAGTGTTGAAAAACCACTTTTCGCACTTGTGTTAGTGTTGAAAAACCACTTTTCACACTTGTGTTAGTGTTGAAAAACCACTTTTCGCACTTCTGTTAGTGTTGAAAAACCACTTTTCGCACATGTGTTAGTCCAGGAAACCACTTTTGCACTTGTATTAGTGTGGAAAAAACACTTTTTGCACTTGTGATAGTGTTGAAGGACCACTTTTTGCACTTGTGTTAGTGTTGAAAAACCACTTTTCGCACTTGTGTTAGTGTTGAAAAACCACTTTTCACACTTGTGTTGGTGCAGAAAACCACTTTTGCATTTGTATTAGTGTGGAAAAAACACTTTTTGCACTTGTGATAGTGTTGAAAAACCACTTTTCGCACTTGTGTTAGTGTTGAAAAACCACTTTTCGCACTTGTGTTAGTGTTGAAAAACCACTTTTCGCACTTGTGTTGGTGCAGGAAACCACTTTTGCACTTGTATTAGTGTGGAAAAAACACTTTTCGCACTTGTGTTAGTGTTGAAAAACTACTTTTCGCACTTGTGTTAGTGTTGAAAAACCACTTTTCGCACTTGTGTTGGTGCAGGAAACCACTTTTGCACTTGTATTAGTGTGGAAAAAACACTTTTCGCACTTGTGTTAGTGTTGAAAAAGCGCTTTTCGCACTTGTGTTAGTGTTGAAAAACCACTTTTCGCACTTGTGTTGGTGCAGGAAACCACATTTGCACTTGTATTAGTGTGGAAAACCACTTTTCGCACTTGTGTTAGTGTTGAAAAACCACTTTTTGCACTTGTGTTGGTGCAGGAAACCACTTTTGCACTTGTATTAGTGTGGAAAAAACACTTTTTGCACTTGTGATAGTGTTGAAAAACCACTTTTCGCACTTGTGTTAGTGTTGAAAAACCACTTTTCACACTTGTGTTGGTGCAGGAAACCACTTTTGCACTTGTATTAGTGTGGAAAAACCACTTTTTGCACTTGTGTTAGTGTTGAAAAACCACTTTTCACACTTGTGTTAGTGTTGAAAAACCACTTTTCACACTTGTGTTGGTGCAGAAAACCACTTTTGCATTTGTATTAGTGTGGAAAAAACACTTTTTGCACTTGTGATAGTGTTGAAAAACCACTTTTCGCACTTGTGTTAGTGTTGAAAAACCACTTTTCGCACTTGTGTTGGTGCAGGAAACCACTTTTGCACTTGTATTAGTGTGGAAAAAACACTTTTTGCACTTGTGATCGTGTTGAAAAACCACTTTTCGCACTTGTGTTAGTGTTGAAAAACCACTTTTCGCACTTGTGTTGGTGCAGGAAACCACTTTTGCACTTGTATTCGTGTGGAAAAAACACTTTTCGCACTTGTGTTGGTGCAGGAAACCACTTTTGCACTTGTATTAGTGTGGAAAAAACACTTTTTGCCCTTGTGATAGTGTTGAAAAACCACTTTTCGCACTTGCGTTAGTGTTGAAAAACCACTTTTCGCACTTGTGTTGGTGCAGGAAACCACTTTTGCACTTGTATTAGTGTGGAAAAAACACTTTTCGCACTTGTGTTAGTGTTGAAAAAGCGCTTTTCGCACTTGTGTTAGTGTTGAAAAACCACTTTTTGCACTTGTGTTGGTGCAGGAAACCACATTTGCACTTGTATTAGTGTGGAAAAACCACTTTTCGCACTTATGTTAGTGTTGAAAAACCACTTTTTGCACTTGTGTTGGTGCAGGAAACCACTTTTGCACTTGTATTAGTGTGGAAAAAACACTTTTTGCACTTGTGTTAATGTTGAAAAACCACTTTTCGCACTTGTGTTAGTGTTGAAAAACCACTTTTCACACCTGTGTTGGTGCAGGAAACCACTTTTGCATTTGTATTAGTGTGGAAAAACCACTTTTCGCACTTGTGTTAGTGTTGAAAAACCACTTTTCGCACTTGTGTTAGTGTTGAAAAACCACTTTTCGCACTTGTATTGGTGCAGGAAACCACTTTTGCACTAGTATTAGTGTGGAAAAAACACTTTTTGCACTTGTGATTGTGTTGAAAAACCACTTTTCGCACTTGTGTTAGTGTTGAAAAACTACTTTTCGCACTTGTATTGGTGCAGGAAACCACTTTTGCACTTGTATTAGTGTGGAAAAAACACTTTTTGCACTTGTGATAGTGTTGAAAAACCACTTTTCGCACTTGTGTTAGTGTTGAAAAACCACTTTTCGCACTTGTGTTGGTGCAGGAAACCACTTTTGCACTTGTATTAGTGTGGAAAAACCACTTTTCGCACTTGTGTTAGTGTTGAAAAAACACTTTTCGCACTTGTGTTGGTGCAGGAAACCACTTTTGCACTTGTATTAGTGTGGAAAAAACACTTTTTGCACTTGTGATAGTGTTGAAAAACCACTTTTCGCACTTGTGTTAGTGTTGAAAAACCACTTTTCCCACTTGTGTTAGTGTTGAAAAACCACTTTTCGCACTTGTGTTGGTGCAGGAAACCACTTTTGCACTTGTATTAGTGTGGAAAAACCACTTTTTGCTCTTGTGTTAGTGTTGAAAAACCACTTTTCGCACTTGTGTTAGTGTTGAAAAACCACTTTTCGCACTTGTGTTAGTGTTGAAAAACCACTTTTCGCACTTGTGTTAGTGTTGAAAATCCACTTTTCGCACTTGTGTTGGTGCAGGAAACCACTTTTGTACTTGTATTAGTGTGGAAAAAACACTTTTTGCACTTGTGATAGTGTTGAAAAACCACTTTTTGCACTTGTGTTAGTGTTGAAAAACCACTTTTCGCACTTCTGTTGGTGCAGGAAACCACTTTTGCACTTGTATTAGTGTGGAAAAACCACTTTTCGCACTTGTGTTAGTGTTGAAAAACCACTTTTCGCACTGGTGTTAGTGTTGAAAAACCACTTTTCGCACTTGTGTTGGTGCAGGAAACCACATTTGCACTTGTATTAGTGTGGAAAATACACTTTTTGCACTTGTGATAGTGTTGAAAAACCACTTTTTGCACTCGTGTTAGTGTTGAAAAACCACTTTTCGCACTTGTGTTAGTGTTGAAAAACTACTTTTCGCACTTGTGTTGGTGCAGGAAACCACTTTTGCACTTGTATTAGTGTGGAAAAAACACTTTTTGCACTTGTGATAGTGTTGAAAAACGACTTTTTGCACTTGTGTTAGTGTTGGAAAACCACTTTTCGCACTTGTGTTGGTGCAGGAAACCACTTTTGCACTTGTATTAGTGTGGAAAAAACACTTTTTGCACTTTTGATTGTGTTGAAAAACCACTTTTCGCACTTGTATTAGTGTTGAAAAACCACTTTTCGCACTTGTGTTGGTGCAGGAAACCACTTTTGCACTTTTATTAGTGTGGAAAAAACACTTTTTGCACTTGTATTAGTGTGGAAAAACCACTTTTTGCACTTGTGATAGTGTTGAAAAACCACATTTCGCACTTGTGTTAGTGTTGAAAAACCACTTATCGCACTTGTGTTGGTGCAGTAAACCACTTTTGCACTTGTATTAGTGTGGAAAAACCACTTTTTGCACTTGTGTTAGTGTTGAAAAACCACTTTTCGCACTTGTGTTAGTGTTGAAAAACCACTTTTCGCACTTGTGTTAGTGTTGAAAAACCACTTTTCGCACTTGTGTTAGTGTTGAAAAACCACTTTTCGCACTTGTATTAGTGTTGAAAAACCACTTTTCGCACTTGTGTTAGTGTTGAAAAACCACTTTTCGCACTTGTGTTGCTGCAGGAAACCACTTTTGCACTTGTATTAGTGTGGAAAAAACACTTTTTGCACTTGTATTATTGTGGAAAAACCACTTTTTGCACTTGTGATAGTGTTGAAAAACCACTTTTCGCACTTGTGTTAGTGTTGAAAAACCACTTTTCGCACTGGTGTTGGTGCAGGAAACCACTTTTGCATTTGTATTAGTGTGGAAAAACCACTTTTTGCACTTGCATTAGTGTGGAAAACCACTTTTTGCACTTGTGATAGTGTTGAAAAACCACTTTTCGCACTTGTGTTAGTGTTGAAAAACCACTTTTCGCACTTGTGTTGGTGCAGGAAACCACTTTTGCACTTGTATTAGTGTGGAAAAACCACTTTTTGCACTTGTGTTAGTGTTGAAAAACCACTTTTCGCACTTGTGTTAGTGTTGAAAAACCACTTTTCGCACTTGTATTAGTGTTGAAAAACCACTTTTCGCACTTGTGTTGGTGCAGGGAACCACTTTTGCACTTGTATTAGTGTGGAAAAAACACTTTTTGCACTTGTATTAGTGTGGAAAAACCACTTTTTGCACTTGTGATAGTGTTGAAAAACCACTTTTCGCACTTCTGTTAGTGTTGAAAAACCACTTTTCGCACTTGTGTTAGTGCAGGAAACCACTTTTGCACTTGTATTAGTGTGGAAAAAACACTTTTTGCACTTGTGATAGTGTTGAAAGACCACTTTTTGCACTTGTGTTAGTGTTGAAAAACCACTTTTCGCACTTGTGTTAGTGTTGAAAAACCACTTTTCACACTTGTGTTGGTGCAGAAAACCACTTTTGCATTTGTATTAGTGTGGAAAAAACACTTTTCGCACTTGTGATAGTGTTGAAAAACTACTTTTCGCACTTGTGTTAGTGTTGAAAAACCACTTTTCGCACTTGTGTTGGTGCAGGAAACCACTTTTGCACTTGTATTAGTGTGGAAAAAACACTTTTTGCACTTGTGATAGTGTTGAAAAACCACTTTTCGCACTTGTGTTGGTGCAGGAAACCACTTTTGCACTTGTATTAGTGTGGAAAAAACACTTTTCGCACTTGTGTTGGTGCAGGAAACCACTTTTGCACTTGTATTAGTGTGGAAAAAACACTTTTTGCCCTTGTGATAGTGTTGAAAAACCACTTTTCGCACTTGTGTTAGTGTTGAAAAACCACTTTTCGCACTTGTGTTGGTGCAGGAAACCACTTTTGCACTTGTATTAGTGTGGAAAAAACACTTTTCGCACTTGTGTTAGTGTTGAAAAATCGCTTTTCGCACTTGTGTTAGTGTTGAAAAACCACTTTTCGCACTTGTAGTACCTGGGCTCAGTACCTGGGCACTTGGAAAGTAATAACATATGTCCCCGCATTTCACAGAGGTTGCGGGTAAAATGTCGTTGTCCTGCAACTTCTGATGTGATGAATGTTCGAAGCCTTCGAACAAGAGTAAGTGATCGCCTTTCTTTCATATGTTGCAGTGTGATCCAGGCAAATGGTCACATAAATTTCCTTGGTGAAGGTAAGCATTCATCTCCAAGTTACACGGGAGAATGTCTTCATCATTCTTTGAGAAAGAGGGTGTATGCCATGATTAACTTCATTTTTAGCCACAAATTTTCTTTCTCGAACTTCTTCCCAATTCCGTTAGCACTTCCTTCAAAATGTGATCTCGTCTTATCCTTATGCTCAGTCACATCTGAATCTGCTTTCCGCACACACTGAATCAGATAGGGTACATCTTACCATGAAATCAGCATAATCATGTATATCTTCCGACAGTTTCACATTCAACAATTTGTTGTTTTTCCTTAACACAAAAGTTATATTCATTTATATGCGTCACACAAATAATATTCAATCAGGTATGTATTTTATTACTAAACTAAGAATAGCATCCACAATTGCTTTCAGGTTAATATAGTTCAAAAATTAACTCATGCAGGTATTTTAGCACTACTCTAAGAAAATAAATTGTATATGATTACAATCACAAACGGGAATACCTAATTCCCAACAACAATTTTCCCAAACCAACAAATTAAGCATAATGTATTATTACCATAATTCCTCTCCACTTTTTTTCTTTTCCCTCTTTTTTTTATTTTATTTCTCCTAACAGTGTGTCACTCGTGGTGATATGAGTTCACTGATATTGTAATTGACACAACTCATAACATTGTCGTTATGCCATTATCTTAATTCTACTGTATTCATTTGCAACATCACTTGATTTAATCTTTTAATCTCAGTATTTATGCCGCCATAAAAGTCTTCCTTTTCTGGTTCCACATTTCTTTCCTCATTTGTCACTTCATGCGTTATCATCGTGTTGTTGGTTACCTTATTCAAATACACCGTCACTAAGGCTTTCAAGCAAGCCACCACTAAAACAATTGCCAATATAACTACTAAACCAACAAACAAGTCTGCTACTCCTTGTATATATTCATACCTATGACATAATTATATGTTGATGACATTCAACATTATATACCAAACTAACAAGCTTCCTAAAAGGTAAATAAAGAAAATCCCTTAATATGTAACATAAATCAGATTATTTGTCTTACCCTGATCCCCCTATCTCCCGGGGTTGAACTCAATCCCCTGATCATGAGTGTAGTTGTGATACATTTTTCACTCATGTTGTATTAATATCAGCAGGTAATTGTATGTCATGTAGGCAAATAAATGTCACTATCCCAAGTAGGAATATCACATGTTGAAAATTTAATGTTTATCAATGCAAGGGGTGTTAAAATGTAATTCAAATGACTGTAAATCACGACTATCATTTATCTGCCACTGAATGTTCTGCTGGGCTGCTAGGTGCAGCCTCATTTTCTGTGGGATCGTCCACCTTAGCCCCATGTGCTTGCTTGCAATGAGAGGCATGAATCCAATTTTCTATTTTGGGTCCATATTCGTTTCTATTCTTATCAATCTCCTATGGTTTATCATTTCGTTCCAAGATACCGCAACCAAAGGTTTTAACCAAAGCTCTACCAAACTATTTCCAATTTGAACAAAAATGCCAGTGAAACAATGATTCGAAGAATTAACTTCAAGGGGTCAATAAATTTATTCTATAGCCAGATCTAATTTTCCCATCCAATAGTTTGCCTTGCCACATGTCATATTATAACACTTTAATAAACCTTCGAAAAATGTTTCCCATCTCAACAAATTTCCTTTTTTCAAATAGCCATGTGTAACTTACGTATTTAACTACAATTTCCTCTCAATTTGTTTGGCCTATCTGGCCGCAAAAGTGGCTGCCAGCATGCAGTACCGTTTTTTATCTACCAAGGAAGTGTTCGTCCACACAAGACCTCTATCAAAATGTTGTTTGTAAAAACAAATCTGGGATTTCTGATTACATGGATGCACACTCTCAGGACATTTTCAGGCTGCTGTTAACAATCCACTACGATAAATTAATTCCTTTACCCACAATCAAATAATTAGTACAAATTGAGGATATTATCCCTATCACATTCTTTTATAGATTAATTATGTTGGATCTAATTTTTCCCAATAATTTTCCACTGCTGTAAGGAAGAACAATAGCTCTCATAAGTCTTAGTAATATCGTACTTAATTTGCCCAGCATCGAATAATTTATTTACTATCCTTTCTCATCTGTTAACCAGTGACTTTGTTTGAACTCCAGAACTGAAAACCCACAATAGTTCAAACCAGCAAAATTTTCTTTACTATTTTCCCATATCATCTATGCCTAAACCACATCCATACATACAGCACAATTTATATGCTGATAAAATTCAAGTTTATATATATAAAAAATCCATGAGCAGAGTACTCTGGGAAGTCAGTGTAAGACCTCTCCAAAATTTGGCTAATTTTGTACTCCCACATTTTTATGAAGCTCATATCCATAAATAGCTTTGATTCTCATATAAATTCGATCACAATGGAATCCCAAGATTACTCCCAATTTTTACTATTAATGAATAGCTGCTCATAACTCAGCAAATCAAATCTTTATTCTCCATCTCCCTTGACAAAAGTGATAATTTTTATAATCAAATTATATTTCTATTTTTTTTTATTTTACGAATTCTCTCGATATGCGATCCCATCCCCATGGAACTATCTATTTTCCAGACAAGGCACACTGTCGGTGTCAACAATCTTGTAAGATTGATACACAAAAATAAAAAAACACTGACACACAAAATACCCACACACACATGCATTATGCGTATTTGTTTGCGTTGGAACCCTTATTTACAGATCCGGATGGGTGTCAACTTTATTTCAATTTCTCAAAATTTGTCCTTCAATTTTATAAGCGCTAATACACAAATGGACCAAAAAGTTTATTCTTAGAAAACCCCTATGACGTCACATTGACATTACCCTTTCAGTTCTCACAATAATTTATCCAAATTTGACTACCCACCCATTTGTATGTCAGTCGACCACTGACCTATCATTCGTGTGGAACAATAGTCCGAAATTCCCACCTGGTCATGATGTGACTCTTGTCACTTGGTTTGCCAAAAAAATTGCAAAGCAATTGTTCCAAACTTTGTAAATTTAAAATTTTGTGCCCAACATAAAAGATCCAATTTCGGCATTTGATCAATTAATTATCAATTTGCTTACAAGCAAAAGAAAAATGAATAATTCTTGCTCCGACAACTTTTCAGACCCAAGAATCATCGACAGTTATTCATGTTTGTCCAGTAATCTAATTTGTTGAGGCCAATCGTCATTTGGGATTTGTCGCAATGAAGGCCTAATCATTGTCTGAGGTATCGGTCAGCACTGGTACCCTTGATCTTGGTTTACCCTATGAACTTGTCTTCCTTTTGGTATACGGACATCCTTTTTTCCAATGTCCCATCCGTCCACACTTGAAACACCGGTTTCTGTCGTTGCCTGGTCTGTGCACCTGTGCACTTGTATTGCTGGGCTGCATCTCTACATCCCTGAGTTGCCACTGCAATCTCTCGTTATCTCCTGAAACACGAAAAAATTCTCTGTACCGTCCTTTTTGGGGAGACAACTGGAAATCAGATGGGACAACTGTCACTTTCATTCCTAATTTTGAGGGCAGTTGTGCATTTGTCTCCTCCACTGTATCCTGTATCCTTTTTATTTTAAGTTCTAGATCCGTTATCCGTTCTTGCTGTTCCCGTTGTCTGGATTCACCATCCCAAAGATGGAATGCAAGCCAGTCTACCGTTAGATTCTGTCTCTTCCTGACTTTCAATCTTTGTTCCAATCTTTCCAATCGACTTCGCTCAAATGTACCATCTCTTGGAAACTCCTCATCATGTCCCTTTGTCCACAAATACCAATTATCGACCTGCCTTATAGCTTCGGCACCATAACGGTCGTACATATGATGTGTACAAGTACCTTTTTGTGGAATCTCTGGTTGTCCTTGTGTGTTCTTGCAGGCTCCATTTCCCATTCTGCCTTTTATCAAAGTAGCGTTGGATGTGTTGTAGTTTGTTCCTCTAAAGCTTCACTCGTACCTCCAGGAAGGATCTCTCCACCTGTTCAAACGGTGATTTCCAGAGAATCTCCCTCACCTGTGGCTTTTGCACAATCCAATCTCACAGATCAGTATTTGCAGATGAGCCGGAGGGTCAGTATGAAATGGGTGAATCCTCAGGTGTCCGCTCTGTTGACGGGGAAATCACACAATGGTAACCGCACATATATATCTGTATATAAACTCACCACCTTGCTCAATTTTCCAAGGTTGTCTTCACATTGATAATATCTCACAAAGATATCAAAGCTTCTTTCTTGAGACCGCATTTTCATCAATCAAACAATCAATATATTCAATTCAATTTATTCAGTTCAATTTATTCAGTTAAATTTATTCAATTAAATTCAATCAATTAGATTCAATCAATCAACAATTCAATCAATTATTCAATTTTAATTAATTCATCAATATTCATCAATAAATCAAATTAATCATTTTGGATGACTCCTTGCATAAGCCCTTTCCCCAATGATGTCAGGACAGGTCCATCCATTGACTGAGATCGAATCTCATCGGTCGTCACCTCTGGTTCGTACCTCATGTCAATTGATGAATCACCGTCCTGTCCTAGGGTCATATCTGACATATTTCCCCATTTTGCCTGGTCTCCACAAATTTTCTTTGCAACCACTAAAGGCAACTCATCCTTCATTCGTGAGACAGCCAAAATGGATGGCAGATATTAAAGTTCATTGGGAAAAATATCTCATCATTTTTTTTCTTTTAATAGTACCCAAATCTCTTGGCAATATAAATTTCGTCAAACTCCTGAAATAAGACTGTAAAATTCCTTCAATCATGCTAAATTTTGAAACTCCATCGCTTGTAACACCCACTTTATCCCATAGGGCTTGAAAGTTCTTTCCCAAGTTCATGCAATCATTCTGCATTTGAACCCTATGGTATCATTCATAATAATCATCATGATTTTATAGTCATGGTCCTATCATAATCATCTATTTAAAACGAACATTTCCTTTATCACCACAGCTATGTGGTATAATCAACAATAGAATAAAACTGTACATAGCAACAGGCTACCTCATGGCCACTTAGTATACCTATTGACAATAAGTCATAACAATATCGAATAATCATTGAACAATTCAAAAATCGCTTCCACTGCTCCAGCCGCAGCATTCGTCATTTTGTCTGCTCATCCGCATGACCGAAACGAAATAAAGGGAGCTCAACCATTACACAGCGCTTTTAATGGCGCATGCCATAGGACCTCAACGCAATTTCGACTCGGCCAGAAAACGAGCAAATTTTGCAGGATGTTAACTGGAATTAGTCGTGAAAATATATCCAAAATACACAAAAATACACACCCACAAAAATAAACAACAAACCCAAGCAAACCCAAGGTCGACCCTCTTACACAGTAAATTACATCATTTCAGCATCGTATTGATTGCTGAAATATTCCAGGGTTTATACACCTTAAAAGAGGTATGCGTGGTGTTGCCCCCTCCCACGTTTATTCCAGGGTTTATACACACCTTAAAAGAGGTATGCGTGGTGTTGCCCCCTCCCACTTTTAATTCCTCATTCAATTCCTCATTAAATTACTCATTAAATTACTTATTAAATTACTTATTAAATTACTCATTAAATTACTCATTAAATTACTTATTAAATTACTCATTAAATTACTCATTAAATTACTCATTAAATTACTTATTAAATTACTCATTAAATTACTTATTAAATTACTCATTAAATTACTCATTAAATTACTCATTAAATAACTCATCAAATTCCTCATTAAATTACTCATTAAATTACTTATTAAATTACTTATTAAATTACTCATTAAATTACTCATTAAATTACTCATTAAATTACTTATTAAATTACTCATTAAATTACTCATTAAATTACTCATTAAATAACTCATCAAATTACTTATTAAATTACTCATTAAATTACTTATTAAATTACTCATTAAATTACTCATTAAATTACTCATTAACTTAACTTACATAGTTTCAGCATTGTATTGATTGCTGAAATATTCCAGGGTTTATACACACCTTAAAAGAGGTATGCGTGGTGTTGCCCCCTCCCACGTTTATTCCAGGGTTTATACACACCTTAAAAGAGGTATGCGTGGTGTTGCCCCCTCCCACTTTTAATTACTCATTACATCGTTTCCATTAAAAACATCACTTCTACTGCTCCAGCCGCAGCATTCGTCACTTTGTCTGCTCATCCGCATGACCAAAACGAAATAAAGGGAGCTCAACCATTACACAGCGCTTTTAATGGCGCATGCCATAGGAACTCAACGCAATTTCGACTCGGCCAGCAAACGAGCAAATTTTGCAGGATGTTAACTGGAATTAGTCGTGAAAATATATCCAAAATACACAAAAATACACACCCACACAAATAAACAACATTTATTCCGTTCAACAGAACAAACATTTCCTCTATCATGACATGCATGTCTTCAAAATTATATGACCAAGAGAAAAAAGTAAAACTAATTAACACTGCGGGCAGTGATGATCCGGGGACCATACCGCTCCATCCTGATTGGACGAGTGCGTGCTAGAGTCGTTAACAACGACAGTCCAGATCCGATTGTTCAAAATTTCAACTCAATCGATCGAAAAAATGAACGCAGGGATGCATTTTAAAGGTGCAGTGGCACTAACTGAGTTGCCACGAATATGGCCACGAAATTGCCAATATGGCCATCACAAAATATTTTCCTTAATCAATTGGCTCATAGCATAACCAATCTGCAAGTATCTCATCCGAAGATGTATCTCTGAGGAATTTTAATTAAATAAGTCATTTATAAATCAACGAGTTAATTTATTAAATGATTAATCAATAAATCAAAATTTTTCTTGACAGCCACATCACTTGGTCAGTGTCATGTCCAAATATCAGCTTCCTTACTCAAAAGGTGCCTGAGTTAATGTAATGTAATTACTGTAATAAGATTACTGCAATTACTGTAATGATTACTGTAATTACTGTAATTACCGGAACTGTAATTACTGTAATTACCTCAGGTAATTACTGTAATGTAATTACTGTAATGTAATACGAAATGTAATTAATTAAATAAGTACTTCCTTAATCGCTAATAATTAAATAACTCGTGAATTCTTATCCGATTTACTTAACATTTGAGTGTCCCCAAAACGTTGGAGCAAAACGTTGCAACAACGAAAGTGAAACATTGTAGCGACGTTGTGGAAACGTCAGCAAAACCCAACATTTAAATGTTCCCAAAACGTTGGAGCAAAACGTTGCAACAACGAAAGTGAAACGTTGTGGCGACGTTGTGGAAACGTCAGCAAAACCCAACATTTAAATGTTCCCAAAACGTTGGAGCAAAACGTTGCAACAACGAAAGTGAAACGTTGTGGCGACGTTGTGGAAACGTCAGCAAAACCCAACATTTAAATGTTCCCAAAACGTTGGAGCAAAACGTTGCAACAACGAAAGTGAAACGTTGTGGCGACGTTGTGGAAACGTCAGCAAAACCCAACATTTAAATGTTCCCAAAACGTTGGAGCAAAACGTTGCAACAACGAAAGTGAAACGTTGTGGCGACGTTGTGGAAACGTCAGCAAAACCCAACATTTAAATGTTCCCAAAACGTTGGAACAAAACGTTGCAACAACGAAAGTGAAACGTTGTGGCGACGTTGTGGAAACGTCAGCAAACCACAACATTTGAATGTTCCCAAAACGTTCCAACAACAAATGATCACAAGTAATTATCACATTGCAATGACCTCTAAACATTCCTAAACCAATAGGCTAGTCTGGCGATGCCAAATACCCCACACCCCTGTCATCCCAGAAGTCACTGTTTGCCACAACCATTATTTGGAAGTCTTTTGCTGTCAAAACTCAATTTCTCTGCTGTCAAAGGCCCAAAACCCGGCCTCTGTGACTTCTCCGCCAATTGTCACTTTCTCTTGACAAAAACAAACATCTTCTATATTTATCCCATTAAAATCCCATTAAAATCCCATTAAAATCCCATTAAAACTCTTTAATACTTCAAATTTTCCATTCCTGATCCTTAGATGTAGGGATGGGTTCTTTTTTTTTTTTCTTTTTTTTTGAAGCTTAATCGCAGATAAATCTTTCACCTTTCAATAAAATATTTGTACCAACCAAATCTGCGAGCATGGGGCGCAGAGAAAATACACAAAAAAAACAATAACCCTGCAGTAACAACTTCAACCTAGGTTGAGGTTGTGGTTTCACACAAACGCTTTGCTCCTCGCAAAGCGTCCGCCAATGGGAACTAAAGGGAGGGAGAAGGAGCGGGAGCAAGAGACAGGGTGCCGGAATGGACATGAGGGACAATGAGGGACAGTGAGGGAGTGTTGGTATGCAATTTTCATCCAATCGCCATCTTTCACAATAATTCTGGACCGGCATGAGGTGGCGTTGTCTGTCATGAATTTATTTGTTGATCGAACGAGTTTTAGACATGGCGGGAAAACTGAAAAAAATTATTTATTTAAAACGGGTGTACACGATTGTACACGTGTACGAACCTTACCGAACCTTACCGAACCGGCAAACAAATCGCCTCATGGTGCACTTCATGAGCCGATTTGCCCGCAGACCAGAGCAAGGCTTTTAATACCCAGCGTATAATGTCCTCGCAAGCTCACGAATAAATAGAATCATTTAAAACGTTTCATCCTTGGATTACCTATGGACAATCACAAGTCCCACACAAATCCTCCATGTATTCCCAAGTTCGTAAATCATACTGGACAAAAACAAGACACACTCACCTTTAAAGGTCTTGTATGTGTCCAATTGATCTCAGCGGTGCCTCCAAATTGTAGGGGAAATGGTGTGGGAGACTCAAGACTCCAATATGACCGAAACAGCTTTATAAAGTAAGGATTTATTATCATTTGGTAAGTCACTTGTTTCAATTCAATAAAGACTACAATAGCTAAACGGATTGTTAATTCAAGTCGTTGGTTCTTCTTCTTTGGCCGGTCCTCTCTCAGCGCTGCTCACAGGGTTCCGTTCCGTTCCGTAGGTCAGAGCTTCTGGTCACAAGTCTCTTGACTCATCGTTTGCTCTGGTTTTTATGGGCCTTGCCGCGCTAATCCTTTCTCCGCTAATGCCCCGAGGTCATGCATGCACCGAGTCCTGGCATCAGCTGGCTCCCCTCCTGCTGCGAGTTCCATTTACCAAACGATAGGGGGGTGCTCCAGCCTGGGGCTGTGACCAGGTGGACAAGAGATTACCATGTTCGTGCACATTCTTGGCATCCATTTACGAAATCGTTACCAGTCTTTAATCAATGAGTTACCAGTGCCAATCAATAAGTTACACTGAGTTACACTTCCACATGCTGGTGCAGGAAACCACATTTGCACTTGTATTAGTGTGGAAAAACCACTTTTCGCACTTGTGTTAGTGTTGAAAAACCACCTTTTGCACTTGTGTTGGTGCAGGAAACCACTTTTGCACTTGTATTAGTGTAGAAAAAACACTTTTTGCACTTGTGATAGTGTTGAAAAACCACTTTTCGCACTTGTATTAGTGTTGAAAAACCACTTTTCACACTTGTGTTGGTGCAGGAAACCACTTTTGCACTTGTATTAGTGTGGAAAAACCACTTTTCGCACTTGTGTTAGTGTTGAAAAACCACTTTTCGCACTTGTGTTAGTGTTGAAAAACCACTTTTCGCACTTGTGTTGGTGCAGGAAACCACTTTTGCACTTGTATTAGTGTGGAAAAACCACTTTTCGCACTTGTGTTAGTGTTGAAAAACTACTTTTCGCACTTGTGTTGGTGCAGGAAACCACTTTTGCACTTGTATAAGTGTGGAAAAAACACTTTTTGCACTTGTGATAGTGTTGAAAAACCACTTTTCGCACTTGTGTTAGTGTTGAAAAACCACTTTTCGCACTTGTGTTGGTGCAGGAAACCACTTTTGCACTTGTATTAGTGTGGAAAAACCACTTTTCGCACTTGTGTTAGTGTTGAAAAAACACTTTTCGCACTTGTGTTGGTGCAGGAAACCACTTTTGCACTTGTATTAGTGTGGAAAAAACACTTTTTGCACTTGTGATAGTGTTGAAAAACCACTTTTCGCACTTGTGTTAGTGTTGAAAAACCACTTTTCGCACTTGTGTTAGTGTTGAAAAACCACTTTTCGCACTTGTGTTGGTGCAGGAAACCACTTTTGCACTTGTATTAGTGTGGAAAAACCACTTTTTGCTCTTGTGTTAGTGTTGAAAAACCACTTTTCGCACTTGTGTTAGTGTTGAAAATCCACTTTTCGCACTTGTGTTGGTGCAGGAAACCACTTTTGTACTTGTATTAGTGTGGAAAAAACACTTTTTGCACTTGTGATAGTGTTGAAAAACCACTTTTCGCACTTGTGTTAGTGTTGAAAAACCACTTTTCGCACTTCTGTTGGTGCAGGAAACCACTTTTGCACTTGTATTAGTGTGGAAAAACCACTTTTCGCACTTGTGTTAGTGTTGAAAAACCACTTTTCGCACTGGTGTTAGTGTTGAAAAACCACTTTTCGCACTTGTGTTGGTGCAGGAAACCACATTTGCACTTGTATTAGTGTGGAAAATACACTTTTTGCACTTGTGATCGTGTTGAAAAACCACTTTTTGCACTCGTGTTAGTGTTGAAAAACCACTTTTCGCACTTGTGTTAGTGTTGAAAAACCACTTTTCACACTTGTGTTGGTGCAGGAAACCACTTTTGCACTTGTATTATTGTGGAAAAAACACTTTTTGCACTTGTGATACTGTTGAAAAACCACTTTTCGCACTTCTGTTAGTGTTGAAAAACCACTTTTCGCACTTGTGTTAGTGTTGAAAAACTACTTTTCGCACTTGTGTTGGTGAATGAAACCACTTTTGCACTTGTATTAGTGTGGAAAAAACACTTTTTGCACTTGTGATAGTGTTGAAAAACCACTTTTCGCATTTGTGTTAGTGTTGAAAAACCACTTTTCGCACTTGTGTTGGTGCAGGAAACCACTTTTGCACTTGTATTAGTGTGGAAAAACCACTTTTCGCACTTGTGTTAGTGTTGAAAAACCACTTTTCGCACTTGTGTTAGTGTTGAAAAACCACTTTTCGCACTTGTGTTGGTGCAGGAAACCACTTTTGCACTTGTATTAGTGTGGAAAAAACACTTTTTGCACTTGTGATTGTGTTGAAAAACCACTTTTCGCACTTGTGTTGGTGCAGGAAACCACTTTTGCACTTGTATTAGTGTGGAAAAACCACTTTTCGCACTTGTGTTAGTGTTGAAAAACCACTTTTCGCACTTGTGTTAGTGTTGAAAAACCACTTTTCGCACTTGTGTTGGTGCAGGAAACCACTTTTGCACTTTTATTAGTGTGGAAAAAACACTTTTTGCACTTGTATTAGTGTGGAAAAACCACTTTTTGCACTTGTGATAGTGTTGAAAAACCACTTTTCACACTTGTGTTAGTGTTGAAAAACCACTTTTCGCACTTGTGTTGGTGCAGGAAACCACTTTTGCACTTGTATTAGTGTTGAAAAACCACTTTTCGCACTTGTGTTAGTGTTGAAAAACCACTTTTCGCACTTGTGTTAGTGTTGAAAAACCACTTTTCGCACTTGTGTTAGTGTTGAAAAACCACTTTTCGCACTTGTATTAGTGTTGAAAAACCACTTTTCGCACTTGTGTTAGTGTTGAAAAACCACTTTTCGCACTTGTGTTGCTGCAGGAAACCACTTTTGCACTTGTATTAGTGTGGAAAAAACACTTTTTGCACTTGTATTAGTGTGGAAAAACCACTTTTTGCACTTGTGATAGTGTTGAAAAACCACTTTTCGCACTTGTGTTAGTGTTGAAAAACCACTTTTCGCACTGGTGTTGGTGCAGGAAACCACTTTTGCATTTGTATTAGTGTGGAAAAACCACTTTTTGCACTTGTATTAGTGTGGAAAAACCACTTTTTGCACTTATTTGGTGCAAAAAACGACTTTTGCACTTGTATTAGTGTGGAAAAACCACTTTTTGCACTTGTGTTAGTGTTGAAAAACCACTTTTCGCACTTGTGTTAGTGTTGAAAAACCACTTTTCGCACTTGTGTTAGTGTTGAAAAACCACTTTTCGCACTTCTGTTAGTGTTGAAAAACCACTTTTCGCACATGTGTTAGTCCAGGAAACCACTTTTGCACTTGTATTAGTGTGGAAAAAACACTTTTTGCACTTGTGATAGTGTTGAAAGACCACTTTTTGCACTTGTGTTAGTGTTGAAAAACCACTTTTCGCACTTGTGTTAGTGTTGAAAAACCACTTTTCACACTTGTGTTGGTGCAGAAAACCACTTTTGCATTTGTATTAGTGTGGAAAAAACACTTTTTGCACTTGTGATAGTGTTGAAAAACCACTTTTCGCACTTGTGTTAGTGTTGAAAAACCACTTTTCGCACTTGTGTTGGTGCAGGAAACCACTTTTGCACTTGTATTAGTGTGGAAAAAACACTTTTTGCACTTGTGATAGTGTTGAAAAACCACTTTTCGCACTTGTGTTAGTGTTGAAAAACCACTTTTCGCACTTGTGTTGGTGCAGGAAACCACTTTTGCACTTGTATTAGTGTGGAAAAAACACTTTTCGCACTTGTGTTGGTGTAGGAAACCACTTTTGCACTTGTATTAGTGTGGAAAAAACACTTTTTGCCCTTGTGATAGTGTTGAAAAACCACTTTTCGCACTTGTGTTAGTGTTGAAAAACCACTTTTCGCACTTGTGTTGGTGCAGGAAACCACTTTTGCACTTGTATTAGTGTGGAAAAAACACTTTTCGCACTTGTGTTAGTGTTGAAAAAGCGCTTTTCGCACTTGTGTTAGTGTTGAAAAACCACTTTTCGCACTTGTGTTGGTGCAGGAAACCACATTTGCACTTGTATTAGTGTGGAAAAACCACTTTTCGCACTTGTGTTAGTGTTGAAAAACCACTTTTTGCACTTGTGTTGGTGCAGGAAACCACTTTTGCACTTGTATTAGTGTGGAAAAAACACTTTTTGCACTTGTGATAGTGTTGAAAAACCACTTTTCGCACTTGTGTTAGTGTTGAAAAACCACTTTTCACACTTGTGTTGGTGCAGGAAACCACTTTTGCACTTGTATTAGTGTGGAAAAACCACTTTTTGCACTTGTGTTAGTGTTGAAAAACCACTTTTCACACTTGTGTTGGTGCAGAAAACCACTTTTGCATTTGTATTAGTGTGGAAAAAACACTTTTTGCACTTGTGATAGTGTTGAAAAACCACTTTTCGCACTTGTGTTAGTGTTGAAAAACCACTTTTCGCACTTGTGTTGGTGCAGGAAACCACTTTTGCACTTGTATTAGTGTGGAAAAAACACTTTTTGCACTTGTGATCGTGTTGAAAAACCACTTTTCGCACTTGTGTTAGTGTTGAAAAACCACTTTTCGCACTTGTGTTGGTGCAGGAAACCACTTTTGCACTTGTATTAGTGTGGAAAAAACACTTTTCGCACTTGTGTTGGTGCAGGAAACCACTTTTGCACTTGTATTAGTGTGGAAAAAACACTTTTTGCCCTTGTGATAGTGTTGAAAAACCACTTTTCGCACTTGCGTTAGTGTTGAAAAACCACTTTTCGCACTTGTGTTGGTGCAGGAAACCACTTTTGCACTTGTATTAGTGTGGAAAAAACACTTTTCGCACTTGTGTTAGTGTTGAAAAAGCGCTTTTCGCACTTGTGTTAGTGTTGAAAAACCACTTTTTGCACTTGTGTTGGTGCAGGAAACCACATTTGCACTTGTATTAGTGTGGAAAAACCACTTTTCGCACTTGTGTTAGTGTTGAAAAACCACTTTTTGCACTTGTGTTGGTGCAGGAAACCACTTTTGCACTTGTATTAGTGTGGAAAAAACACTTTTTGCACTTGTGTTAATGTTGAAAAACCACTTTTCGCACTTGTGTTAGTGTTGAAAAACCACTTTTCACACCTGTGTTGGTGCAGGAAACCACTTTTGCATTTGTATTAGTGTGGAAAAACCACTTTTCGCACTTGTGTTAGTGTTGAAAAACCACTTTTCGCACTTGTGTTAGTGTTGAAAAACCACTTTTCGCACTTGTATTGGTGCAGGAAACCACTTTTGCACTTGTATTAGTGTGGAAAAAACACTTTTTGCACTTGTGATTGTGTTGAAAAACCACTTTTCGCACTTGTGTTAGTGTTGAAAAACTACTTTTCGCACTTGTATTGGTGCAGGAAACCACTTTTGCACTTGTATTAGTGTGGAAAAAACACTTTTTGCACTTGTGATAGTGTTGAAAAACCACTTTTCGCACTTGTGTTAGTGTTGAAAAACCACTTTTCGCACTTGTGTTGGTGCAGGAAACCACTTTTGCACTTGTATTAGTGTGGAAAAACCACTTTTCGCACTTGTGTTAGTGTTGAAAAAACACTTTTCGCACTTGTGTTGGTGCAGGAAACCACTTTTGCACTTGTATTAGTGTGGAAAAAACACTTTTTGCACTTGTGATAGTGTTGAAAAACCACTTTTCGCACTTGTGTTAGTGTTGAAAAACCACTTTTCGCACTTGTGTTAGTGTTGAAAAACCACTTTTCGCACTTGTGTTGGTGCAGGAAACCACTTTTGCACTTGTATTAGTGTGGAAAAACCACTTTTTGCTCTTGTGTTAGTGTTGAAAAACCACTTTTCGCACTTGTGTTAGTGTTGAAAATCCACTTTTCGCACTTGTGTTGGTGCAGGAAACCACTTTTGTACTTGTATTAGTGTGGAAAAAACACTTTTTGCACTTGTGATAGTGTTGAAAAACCACTTTTCGCACTTGTGTTAGTGTTGAAAAACCACTTTTCGCACTTCTGTTGGTGCAGGAAACCACTTTTGCACTTGTATTAGTGTGGAAAAACCACTTTTCGCACTTGTGTTAGTGTTGAAAAACCACTTTTCGCACTGGTGTTAGTGTTGAAAAACCACTTTTCGCACTTGTGTTGGTGCAGGAAACCACATTTGCACTTGTATTAGTGTGGAAAATACACTTTTTGCACTTGTGATTGTGTTGAAAAACCACTTTTTGCACTCGTGTTAGTGTTGAAAAACCACTTTTCGCACTTGTGTTAGTGTTGAAAAACCACTTTTCACACTTGTGTTGGTGCAGGAAACCACTTTTGCACTTGTATTATTGTGGAAAAAACACTTTTTGCACTTGTGATACTGTTGAAAAACCACTTTTCGCACTTCTGTTAGTGTTGAAAAACCACTTTTCGCACTTGTGTTAGTGTTGAAAAACTACTTTTCGCACTTGTGTTGGTGAATGAAACCACTTTTGCACTTGTATTAGTGTGGAAAAAACACTTTTTGCACTTGTGATAGTGTTGAAAAACCACTTTTCGCATTTGTGTTAGTGTTGATAAACCACTTTTCGCACTTGTGTTGGTGCAGGAAACCACTTTTGCACTTGTATTAGTGTGGAAAAACCACTTTTCGCACTTGTGTTAGTGTTGAAAAACCACTTTTCGCACTTGTGTTAGTGTTGAAAAACCACTTTTCGCACTTGTGTTGGTGCAGGAAACCACTTTTGCACTTGTATTAGTGTGGAAAAAACACTTTTTGCACTTGTGATAGTGTTGAAAAACCACTTTTCGCACTTGTGTTAGTGTTGAAAAACCACTTTTCGCACTTGTGTTGGTGCAGGAAACCACTTTTGCACTTGTATTAGTGTGGAAAAAACACTTTTCGCACTTGTGTTGGTGCAGGAAACCACTTTTGCACTTGTATTAGTGTGGAAAAAACACTTTTTGCCCTTGTGATAGTGTTGAAAAACCACTTTTCGCACTTGTGTTAGTGTTGAAAAACCACTTTTCGCACTTGTGTTGGTGCAGGAAACCACTTTTGCACTTGTATTAGTGTGGAAAAAACACTTTTCGCACTTGTGTTAGTGTTGAAAAAGCGCTTTTCGCACTTGTGTTAGTGTTGAAAAACCACTTTTCGCACTTGTGTTGGTGCAGGAAACCACATTTGCACTTGTATTAGTGTGGAAAAACCACTTTTCGCACTTGTGTTAGTGTTGAAAAACCACTTTTTGCACTTGTGTTGGTGCAGGAAACCACTTTTGCACTTGTATTAGTGTGGAAAAAACACTTTTTGCACTTGTGATAGTGTTGAAAAACCACTTTTCGCACTTGTGTTAGTGTTGAAAAACCACTTTTCACACTTGTGTTGGTGCAGGAAACCACTTTTGCACTTGTATTAGTGTGGAAAAACCACTTTTTGCACTTGTGTTAGTGTTGAAAAACCACTTTTCACACTTGTGTTAGTGTTGAAAAACCACTTTTCGCACTTGTGTTAGTGTTGAAAAACCGCTTTTCACACTTGTGTTGGTGCAGAAAACCACTTTTGCATTTGTATTAGTGTGGAAAAAACACTTTTTGCACTTGTGATAGTGTTGAAAAACCACTTTTCGCACTTGTGTTAGTGTTGAAAAACCACTTTTCGCACTTGTGTTGGTGCAGGAAACCACTTTTGCACTTGTATTAGTGTGGAAAAAACACTTTTTGCACTTGTGATCGTGTTGAAAAACCACTTTTCGCACTTGTGTTAGTGTTGAAAAACCACTTTTCGCACTTGTGTTGGTGCAGGAAACCACTTTTGCACTTGTATTAGTGTGGAAAAAACACTTTTCGCACTTGTGTTGGTGCAGGAAACCACTTTTGCACTTGTATTAGTGTGGAAAAAACACTTTTTGCCCTTGTGATAGTGTTGAAAAACCACTTTTCGCACTTGCGTTAGTGTTGAAAAACCACTTTTCGCACTTGTGTTGGTGCAGGAAACCACTTTTGCACTTGTATTAGTGTGGAAAAAACACTTTTCGCACTTGTGTTAGTGTTGAAAAAGCGCTTTTCGCACTTGTGTTAGTGTTGAAAAACCACTTTTTGCACTTGTGTTGGTGCAGGAAACCACATTTGCACTTGTATTAGTGTGGAAAAACCACTTTTCGCACTTGTGTTAGTGTTGAAAAACCACTTTTTGCACTTGTGTTGGTGCAGGAAACCACTTTTGCACTTGTATTAGTGTGGAAAAAACACTTTTTGCACTTGTGTTAATGTTGAAAAACCACTTTTCGCACTTGTGTTAGTGTTGAAAAACCACTTTTCACACCTGTGTTGGTGCAGGAAACCACTTTTGCATTTGTATTAGTGTGGAAAAACCACTTTTCGCACTTGTGTTAGTGTTGAAAAACCACTTTTCGCACTTGTGTTAGTGTTGAAAAACCACTTTTCGCACTTGTATTGGTGCAGGAAACCACTTTTGCACTTGTATTAGTGTGGAAAAAACACTTTTTGCACTTGTGATTGTGTTGAAAAACCACTTTTCGCACTTGTGTTAGTGTTGAAAAACTACTTTTCGCACTTGTATTGGTGCAGGAAACCACTTTTGCACTTGTATTAGTGTGGAAAAAACACTTTTTGCACTTGTGATAGTGTTGAAAAACCACTTTTCGCACTTGTGTTAGTGTTGAAAAACCACTTTTCGCACTTGTGTTGGTGCAGGAAACCACTTTTGCACTTGTATTAGTGTGGAAAAACCACTTTTCGCACTTGTGTTAGTGTTGAAAAAACACTTTTCGCACTTGTGTTGGTGCAGGAAACCACTTTTGCACTTGTATTAGTGTGGAAAAAACACTTTTTGCACTTGTGATAGTGTTGAAAAACCACTTTTCGCACTTGTGTTAGTGTTGAAAAACCACTTTTCTCACTTGTGTTAGTGTTGAAAAACCACTTTTCGCACTTGTGTTGGTGCAGGAAACCACTTTTGCACTTGTATTAGTGTGGAAAAACCATTTTTCGCACTTGTGTTAGTGTTGAAAAAACACTTTTCGCACTTGTGTTGGTGCAGGAAACCACTTTTGCACTTGTATTAGTGTGGAAAAAACACTTTTTGCACTTGTGATAGTGTTGAAAAACCACTTTTCGCACTTGTGTTAGTGTTGAAAAACCACTTTTCGCACTTGTGTTAGTGTTGAAAAACCACTTTTCGCACTTGTGTTGGTGCAGGAAACCACTTTTGCACTTGTATTAGTGTGGAAAAACCACTTTTTGCTCTTGTGTTAGTGTTGAAAAACCACTTTTCGCACTTGTGTTAGTGTTGAAAATCCACTTTTCGCACTTGTGTTGGTGCAGGAAACCACTTTTGTACTTGTATTAGTGTGGAAAAAACACTTTTTGCACTTGTGATAGTGTTGAAAAACCACTTTTCGCACTTGTGTTAGTGTTGAAAAACCACTTTTCGCACTTCTGTTGGTGCAGGAAACCACTTTTGCACTTGTATTAGTGTGGAAAAACCACTTTTCGCACTTGTGTTAGTGTTGAAAAACCACTTTTCGCACTGGTGTTAGTGTTGAAAAACCACTTTTCGCACTTGTGTTGGTGCAGGAAACCACATTTGCACTTGTATTAGTGTGGAAAATACACTTTTTGCACTTGTGATTGTGTTGAAAAACCACTTTTTGCACTCGTGTTAGTGTTGAAAAACCACTTTTCGCACTTGTGTTAGTGTTGAAAAACCACTTTTCACACTTGTGTTGGTGCAGGAAACCACTTTTGCACTTGTATTATTGTGGAAAAAACACTTTTTGCACTTGTGATACTGTTGAAAAACCACTTTTCGCACTTCTGTTAGTGTTGAAAAACCACTTTTCGCACTTGTGTTAGTGTTGAAAAACTACTTTTCGCACTTGTGTTGGTGAATGAAACCACTTTTGCACTTGTATTAGTGTGGAAAAAACACTTTTTGCACTTGTGATAGTGTTGAAAAACCACTTTTCGCATTTGTGTTAGTGTTGAAAAACCACTTTTCGCATTTGTGTTGGTGCAGGAAACCACTTTTGCACTTGTATTAGTGTGGAAAAACCACTTTTCGCACTTGTGTTAGTGTTGAAAAACCACTTTTCGCACTTGTGTTAGTGTTGAAAAACCACTTTTCGCACTTGTGTTGGTGCAGGAAACCACTTTTGCACTTGTATTAGTGTGGAAAAAACACTTTTTGCACTTGTGATTGTGTTGAAAAACCACTTTTCGCACTTCTGTTAGTGTTGAAAAACCACTTTTCGCACTTGTGTTGGTGCAGGAAACCACTTTTGCACTTTTATTAGTGTGGAAAAACACTTTTTGCACTTGTATTAGTGTGGAAAAACCACTTTTTGCACTTGTGATAGTGTTGAAAAACCACTTTTCACACTTGTGTTAGTGTTGAAAAACCACTTTTCGCACTTGTGTTGGTGCAGGAAACCACTTTTGCACTTGTATTAGTGTTGAAAAACCACTTTTCGCACTTGTGTTAGTGTTGAAAAACCACTTTTCGCACTTGTGTTAGTGTTGAAAAACCACTTTTCGCACTTGTGTTAGTGTTGAAAAACCACTTTTCGCACTTGTGTTAGTGTTGAAAAACCACTTTTCGCACTTGTATTAGTGTTGAAAAACCACTTTTCGCACTTGTGTTAGTGTTGAAAAACCACTTTTCGCACTTGTGTTGCTGCAGGAAACCACTTTTGCACTTGTATTAGTGTGGAAAAAAACACTTTTTGCACTTGTATTAGTGTGGAAAAACCACTTTTTGCACTTGTGATAGTGTTGAAAAACCACTTTTCGCACTTGTGTTAGTGTTGAAAAACCACTTTTCGCACTGGTGTTGGTGCAGGAAACCACTTTTGCATTTGTATTAGTGTGGAAAAACCACTTTTTGCACTTGTATTAGTGTGGAAAAACCACTTTTTGCACTTATTTGGTGCAAAATACGACTTTTGCACTTGTATTAGTGTGGAAAAACCACTTTTTGCACTTGTGTTAGTGTTGAAAAACCACTTTTCGCACTTGTGTTAGTGTTGAAAAACCACTTTTCGCACTTGTGTTAGTGTTGAAAAACCACTTTTCGCACTTCTGTTAGTGTTGAAAAACCACTTTTCGCACATGTGTTAGTCCAGGAAACCACTTTTGCACTTGTATTAGTGTGGAAAAAACACTTTTTGCACTTGTGATAGTGTTGAAAGACCACTTTTTGCACTTGTGTTAGTGTTGAAAAACCACTTTTCGCACTTGTGTTAGTGTTGAAAAACCACTTTTCACACTTGTGTTGGTGCAGAAAACCACTTTTACATTTGTATTAGTGTGGAAAAAACACTTTTTGCACTTGTGATAGTGTTGAAAAACCACTTTTCGCACTTGTGTTAGTGTTGAAAAACCACTTTTCGCACTTGTGTTGGTGCAGGAAACCACTTTTGCACTTGTATTAGTGTGGAAAAAACACTTTTTGCACTTGTGATAGTGTTGAAAAACCACTTTTCGCACTTGTGTTAGTGTTGAAAAACCACTTTTCGCACTTGTGTTGGTGCAGGAAACCACTTTTGCACTTGTATTAGTGTGGAAAAAACACTTTTCGCACTTGTGTTGGTGCAGGAAACCACTTTTGCACTTGTATTAGTGTGGAAAAAACACTTTTTGCCCATGTGATAGTGTTGAAAAACCACTTTTCGCACTTGTGTTAGTGTTGAAAAACCACTTTTCGCACTTGTGTTGGTGCAGGAAACCACTTTTGCACTTGTATTAGTGTGGAAAAAACACTTTTCGCACTTGTGTTAGTGTTGAAAAAGCGCTTTTCGCACTTGTGTTAGTGTTGAAAAACCACTTTTCGCACTTGTGTTGGTGCAGGAAACCACATTTGCACTTGTATTAGTGTGGAAAAACCACTTTTCGCACTTGTGTTAGTGTTGAAAAACCACTTTTTGCACTTGTGTTGGTGCAGGAAACCACTTTTGCACTTGTATTAGTGTGGAAAAAACACTTTTTGCACTTGTGATAGTGTTGAAAAACCACTTTTCGCACTTGTGTTAGTGTTGAAAAACCACTTTTCACACTTGTGTTGGTGCAGGAAACCACTTTTGCACTTGTATTAGTGTGGAAAAACCACTTTTTGCACTTGTGTTAGTGTTGAAAAACCACTTTTCACACTTGTGTTAGTGTTGAAAAACCACTTTTCGCACTTGTGTTAGTGTTGAAAAACCACTTTTCACACTTGTGTTGGTGCAGAAAACCACTTTTGCATTTGTATTAGTGTGGAAAAAACACTTTTTGCACTTGTGATAGTGTTGAAAAACCACTTTTCGCACTTGTGTTAGTGTTGAAAAACCACTTTTCGCACTTGTGTTGGTGCAGGAAACCACTTTTGCACTTGTATTAGTGTGGAAAAAACACTTTTTGCACTTGTGATCGTGTTGAAAAACCACTTTTCGCACTTGTGTTAGTGTTGAAAAACCACTTTTCGCACTTGTGTTGGTGTTGAAAAACCACTTTTCGCACTGGTGTTGGTGCAGGAAACCACTTTTGCATTTGTATTAGTGTGGAAAAACCACTTTTTGCACTTGTATTAGTGTGGAAAAACCACTTTTTGCACTTATTTGGTGCAAAAAACGACTTTTGCACTTGTATTAGTGTGGAAAAACCACTTTTTGCACTTGTGTTAGTGTTGAAAAACCACTTTTCGCACTTGTGTTAGTGTTGAAAAACCACTTTTCGCACTTGTGTTAGTGTTGAAAAACCACTTTTCGCACTTCTGTTAGTGTTGAAAAACCACTTTTCGCACATGTGTTAGTCCAGGAAACCACTTTTGCACTTGTATTAGTGTGGAAAAAACACTTTTTGCACTTGTGATAGTGTTGAAAGACCACTTTTTGCACTTGTGTTAGTGTTGAAAAACCACTTTTCGCACTTGTGTTAGTGTTGAAAAACCACTTTTCACACTTGTGTTGGTGCAGAAAACCACTTTTACATTTGTATTAGTGTGGAAAAAACACTTTTTGCACTTGTGATAGTGTTGAAAAACCACTTTTCGCACTTGTGTTAGTGTTGAAAAACCACTTTTCGCACTTGTGTTGGTGCAGGAAACCACTTTTGCACTTGTATTAGTGTGGAAAAAACACTTTTTGCACTTGTGATAGTGTTGAAAAACCACTTTTCGCACTTGTGTTAGTGTTGAAAAACCACTTTTCGCACTTGTGTTGGTGCAGGAAACCACTTTTGCACTTGTATTAGTGTGGAAAAAACACTTTTCGCACTTGTGTTGGTGCAGGAAACCACTTTTGCACTTGTATTAGTGTGGAAAAAACACTTTTTGCCCATGTGATAGTGTTGAAAAACCACTTTTCGCACTTGTGTTAGTGTTGAAAAACCACTTTTCGCACTTGTGTTGGTGCAGGAAACCACTTTTGCACTTGTATTAGTGTGGAAAAAACACTTTTCGCACTTGTGTTAGTGTTGAAAAAGCGCTTTTCGCACTTGTGTTAGTGTTGAAAAACCACTTTTCGCACTTGTGTTGGTGCAGGAAACCACATTTGCACTTGTATTAGTGTGGAAAAACCACTTTTCGCACTTGTGTTAGTGTTGAAAAACCACTTTTTGCACTTGTGTTGGTGCAGGAAACCACTTTTGCACTTGTATTAGTGTGGAAAAAACACTTTTTGCACTTGTGATAGTGTTGAAAAACCACTTTTCGCACTTGTGTTAGTGTTGAAAAACCACTTTTCACACTTGTGTTGGTGCAGGAAACCACTTTTGCACTTGTATTAGTGTGGAAAAACCACTTTTTGCACTTGTGTTAGTGTTGAAAAACCACTTTTCACACTTGTGTTAGTGTTGAAAAACCACTTTTCGCACTTGTGTTAGTGTTGAAAAACCACTTTTCACACTTGTGTTGGTGCAGAAAACCACTTTTGCATTTGTATTAGTGTGGAAAAAACACTTTTTGCACTTGTGATAGTGTTGAAAAACCACTTTTCGCACTTGTGTTAGTGTTGAAAAACCACTTTTCGCACTTGTGTTGGTGCAGGAAACCACTTTTGCACTTGTATTAGTGTGGAAAAAACACTTTTTGCACTTGTGATCGTGTTGAAAAACCACTTTTCGCACTTGTGTTAGTGTTGAAAAACCACTTTTCGCACTTGTGTTGGTGCAGGAAACCACTTTTGCACTTGTATTAGTGTGGAAAAAACACTTTTCGCACTTGTGTTGGTGCAGGAAACCACTTTTGCACTTGTATTAGTGTGGAAAAAACACTTTTTGCCCTTGTGATAGTGTTGAAAAACCACTTTTCGCACTTGCGTTAGTGTTGAAAAACCACTTTTCGCACTTGTGTTGGTGCAGGAAACCACTTTTGCACTTGTATTAGTGTGGAAAAAACACTTTTCGCACTTGTGTTAGTGTTGAAAAAGCGCTTTTCGCACTCGTGTTAGTGTTGAAAAAACACTTTTTGCACTTGTGTTGGTGCAGGAAACCACATTTGCACTTGTATTAGTGTGGAAAAACCACTTTTCGCACTTGTGTTAGTGTTGAAAAACCACTTTTTGCACTTGTGTTGGTGCAGGAAACCACTTTTGCACTTGTATTAGTGTGGAAAAAACACTTTTTGCACTTGTGTTAATGTTGAAAAACCACTTTTCGCACTTGTGTTAGTGTTGAAAAACCACTTTTCACACCTGTGTTGGTGCAGGAAACCACTTTTGCATTTGTATTAGTGTGGAAAAACCACTTTTCGCACTTGTGTTAGTGTTGAAAAACCACTTTTCGCACTTGTGTTAGTGTTGAAAAACCACTTTTCGCACTTGTATTGGTGCAGGAAACCACTTTTGCACTTGTATTAGTGTGGAAAAAACACTTTTTGCACTTGTGATTGTGTTGAAAAACCACTTTTCGCACTTGTGTTAGTGTTGAAAAACTACTTTTCGCACTTGTATTGGTGCAGGAAACCACTTTTGCACTTGTATTAGTGTGGAAAAAACACTTTTTGCACTTGTGATAGTGTTGAAAAACCACTTTTCGCACTTGTGTTAGTGTTGAAAAACCACTTTTCACACTTGTGTTGGTGCAGGAAACCACTTTTGCACTTGTATTAGTGTGGAAAAACCACTTTTCGCACTTGTGTTAGTGTTGAAAAAACACTTTTCGCACTTGTGTTGGTGCAGGAAACCACTTTTGCACTTGTATTAGTGTGGAAAAAACACTTTTTGCACTTGTGATAGTGTTGAAAAACCACTTTTCGCACTTGTGTTAGTGTTGAAAAACCACTTTTCGCACTTGTGTTAGTGTTGAAAAACCACTTTTCGCACTTGTGTTGGTGCAGGAAACCACTTTTGCACTTGTATTAGTGTGGAAAAACCACTTTTTGCTCTTGTGTTAGTGTTGAAAAACCACTTTTCGCACTTGTGTTAGTGTTGAAAAACCACTTTTCGCACTTGTGTTAGTGTTGAAAAACCACTTTTCGCACTTGTGTTAGTGTTGAAAATCCACTTTTCGCACTTGTGTTGGTGCAGGAAACCACTTTTGCACTTGTATTAGTGTGGAAAAACCACTTTTCGCACTTGTGTTAGTGTTGAAAAAACACTTTTCGCACTTGTGTTGGTGCAGGAAACCACTTTTGCACTTGTATTAGTGTGGAAAAAACACTTTTTGCACTTGTGATAGTGTTGAAAAACCACTTTTCGCACTTGTGTTAGTGTTGAAAAACCACTTTTCGCACTTGTGTTGGTGCAGGAAACCACTTTTGCACTTGTATTAGTGTGGAAAAACCACTTTTTGCTCTTGTGTTAGTGTTGAAAAACCACTTTTCGCACTTGTGTTAGTGTTGAAAAACCACTTTTCGCACTTGTGTTAGTGTTGAAAAACCACTTTTTGCACTTGTGTTAGTGTTGAAAATCCACTTTTCGCACTTGTGTTGGTGCAGGAAACCACTTTTGTACTTGTATTAGTGTGGAAAAAACACTTTTTGCACTTGTGATAGTGTTGAAAAACCACTTTTTGCACTTGTGTTAGTGTTGAAAAACCACTTTTCGCACTTCTGTTGGTGCAGGAAACCACTTTTGCACTTGTATTAGTGTGGAAAAACCACTTTTCGCACTTGTGTTAGTGTTGAAAAACCACTTTTCGCACTGGTGTTAGTGTTGAAAAACCACTTTTCGCACTTGTGTTGGTGCAGGAAACCACATTTGCACTTGTATTAGTGTGGAAAATACACTTTTTGCACTTGTGATAGTGTTGAAAAACCACTTTTTGCACTCGTGTTAGTGTTGAAAAACCACTTTTCGCACTTGTGTTAGTGTTGAAAAACTACTTTTCGCACTTGTGTTGGTGCAGGAAACCACTTTTGCACTTGTATTAGTGTGGAAAAAACACTTTTTGCACTTGTGATAGTGTTGAAAAACGACTTTTTGCACTTGTGTTAGTGTTGGAAAACCACTTTTCGCACTTGTGTTGGTGCAGGAAACCACTTTTGCACTTGTATTAGTGTGGAAAAAACACTTTTTGCACTTGTGATTGTGTTGAAAAACCACTTTTCGCACTTGTATTAGTGTTGAAAAACCACTTTTCGCACTTGTGTTGGTGCAGGAAACCACTTTTGCACTTTTATTAGTGTGGAAAAAACACTTTTTGCACTTGTATTAGTGTGGAAAAACCACTTTTTGCACTTGTGATAGTGTTGAAAAACCACATTTCGCACTTGTGTTAGTGTTGAAAAACCACTTATCGCACTTGTGTTGGTGCAGTAAACCACTTTTGCACTTGTATTAGTGTGGAAAAACCACTTTTTGCACTTGTGTTAGTGTTGAAAAACCACTTTTCGCACTTGTGTTAGTGTTGAAAAACCACTTTTCGCACTTGTGTTAGTGTTGAAAAACCACTTTTCGCACTTGTGTTAGTGTTGAAAAACCACTTTTCGCACTTGTATTAGTGTTGAAAAACCACTTTTCGCACTTGTGTTAGTGTTGAAAAACCACTTTTCGCACTTGTGTTGCTGCAGGAAACCACTTTTGCACTTGTATTAGTGTGGAAAAAACACTTTTTGCACTTGTATTAGTGTGGAAAAACCACTTTTTGCACTTGTGATAGTGTTGAAAAACCACTTTTCGCACTTGTGTTAGTGTTGAAAAACCACTTTTCGCACTGGTGTTGGTGCAGGAAACCACTTTTGCATTTGTATTAGTGTGGAAAAACCACTTTTTGCACTTGTATTAGTGTGGAAAACCACTTTTTGCACTTGTGATAGTGTTGAAAAACCACTTTCGCACTTGTGTTAGTGTTGAAAAACCACTTTTCGCACTTGTGTTGGTGCAGGAAACCACTTTTGCACTTGTATTAGTGTGGAAAAACCACTTTTTGCACTTGTGTTAGTGTTGAAAAACCACTTTTCGCACTTGTGTTAGTGTTGAAAAACCACTTTTCGCACTTGTATTAGTGTTGAAAAACCACTTTTCGCACTTGTGTTGGTGCAGGAAACCACTTTTGCACTTGTATTAGTGTGGAAAAAACACTTTTTGCACTTGTATTAGTGTGGAAAAACCACTTTTTGCACTTGTGATAGTGTTGAAAAACCACTTTTCGCACTTCTGTTAGTGTTGAAAAACCACTTTTCGCACTTGTGTTAGTGCAGGAAACCACTTTTGCACTTGTATTAGTGTGGAAAAAACACTTTTTGCACTTGTGATAGTGTTGAAAGACCACTTTTTGCACTTGTGTTAGTGTTGAAAAACCACTTTTCGCACTTGTGTTAGTGTTGAAAAACCACTTTTCACACTTGTGTTGGTGCAGAAAACCACTTTTGCATTTGTATTAGTGTGGAAAAAACACTTTTCGCACTTGTGATAGTGTTGAAAAACTACTTTTCGCACTTGTGTTAGTGTTGAAAAACCACTTTTCGCACTTGTGTTGGTGCAGGAAACCACTTTTGCACTTGTATTAGTGTGGAAAAAACACTTTTTGCACTTGTGATAGTGTTGAAAAACCACTTTTCGCACTTGTGTTGGTGCAGGAAACCACTTTTGCACTTGTATTAGTGTGGAAAAAACACTTTTCGCACTTGTGTTGGTGCAGGAAACCACTTTTGCACTTGTATTAGTGTGGAAAAAACACTTTTTGCCCTTGTGATAGTGTTGAAAAACCACTTTTCGCACTTGTGTTAGTGTTGAAAAACCACTTTTCGCACTTGTGTTGGTGCAGGAAACCACTTTTGCACTTGTATTAGTGTGGAAAAAACACTTTTCGCACTTGTGTTAGTGTTGAAAAAGCGCTTTTCGCACTTGTGTTAGTGTTGAAAAACCACTTTTCGCACTTGTAGTACCTGGGCTCAGTACCTGGGCACTTGGAAAGTAATAACATATGTCCCCGCATTTCACAGAGGTTGCGGGTAAAATGTCGTTGTCCTGCAACTTCTGATGTGATGAATGTTCGAAGCCTTCGAACAAGAGTAAGTGATCGCCTTTCTTTCATATGTTGCAGTGTGATCCAGGCAAATGGTCACATAAATTTCCTTGGTGAAGGTAAGCATTCATCTCCAAGTTACACGGGAGAATGTCTTCATCATTCTTTGAGAAAGAGGGTGTATGCCATGATTAACTTCATTTTTAGCCACAAATTTTCTTTCTCGAACTTCTTCCCAATTCCGTTAGCACTTCCTTCAAAATGTGATCTCGTCTTATCCTTATGCTCAGTCACATCTGAATCTGCTTTCCGCACACACTGAATCAGATAGGGTACATCTTACCATGAAATCAGCATAATCATGTATATCTTCCGACAGTTTCACATTCAACAATTTGTTGTTTTTCCTTAACACAAAAGTTATATTCATTTATATGCGTCACACAAATAATATTCAATCAGGTATGTATTTTATTACTAAACTAAGAATAGCATCCACAATTGCTTTCAGGTTAATATAGTTCAAAAATTAACTCATGCAGGTATTTTAGCACTACTCTAAGAAAATAAATTGTATATGATTACAATCACAAACGGGAATACCTAATTCCCAACAACAATTTTCCCAAACCAACAAATTAAGCATAATGTATTATTACCATAATTCCTCTCCACTTTTTTTCTTTTCCCTCTTTTTTTTTTTTAATTTCTCCTAACAGTGTGTCACTCGTGGTGATATGAGTTCACTGATATTGTAATTGACACAACTCATAACATTGTCGTTATGCCATTATCTTAATTCTACTGTATTCATTTGCAACATCACTTGATTTAATCTTTTAATCTCAGTATTTATGCCGCCATAAAAGTCTTCCTTTTCTGGTTCCACATTTCTTTCCTCATTTGTCACTTCATGCGTTATCATCGTGTTGTTGGTTACCTTATTCAAATACACCGTCACTAAGGCTTTCAAGCAAGCCACCACTAAAACAATTGCCAATATAACTACTAAACCAACAAACAAGTCTGCTACTCCTTGTATATATTCATACCTATGACATAATTATATGTTGATGACATTCAACATTATATACCAAACTAACAAGCTTCCTAAAAGGTAAATAAAGAAAATCCCTTAATATGTAACATAAATCAGATTATTTGTCTTACCCTGATCCCCCTATCTCCCGGGGTTGAACTCAATCCCCTGATCATGAGTGTAGTTGTGATACATTTTTCACTCATGTTGTATTAATATCAGCAGGTAATTGTATGTCATGTAGGCAAATAAATGTCACTATCCCAAGTAGGAATATCACATGTTGAAAATTTAATGTTTATCAATGCAAGGGGTGTTAAAATGTAATTCAAATGACTGTAAATCACGACTATCATTTATCTGCCACTGAATGTTCTGCTGGGCTGCTAGGTGCAGCCTCATTTTCTGTGGGATCGTCCACCTTAGCCCCATGTGCTTGCTTGCAATGAGAGGCATGAATCCAACTTTCTATTTTGGGTCCATATTCGTTTCTATTCTTATCAATCTCCTATGGTTTATCATTTCGTTCCAAGATACCGCAACCAAAGGTTTTAACCAAAGCTCTACCAAACTATTTCCAATTTGAACAAAAATGCCAGTGAAACAATGATTCGAAGAATTAACTTCAAGGGGTCAATAAATGTATTCTATAGCCAGATCTAATTTTCCCATCCAATAGTTTGCCTTGCCACATGTCATATTATAACACTTTAATAAACCTTCAAAAAATGTTTCCCATCTCAACAAATTTCCTTTTTTCAAATAGCCATGTGTAACTTATGTATTTAACTACAATTTCCTCTCAATTTGTTTGGCCTATCTGGCCGCAAAAGTGGCTGCCAGCATGCAGTACCGTTTTTTATCTACCAAGGAAGTGTTCGTCCACACAAGACCTCTACCAAAATGTTGTTTGTAAAAACAAATCTGGGATTTCTGATTACATGGATGCACACTCTCAGGACATTTTCAGGCTGCTGTTAACAATCCACTACGATAAATTAATTCCTTTACCCACAATCAAATAATTAGTACAAATTGAGGATATTATCCCTATCACATTCTTTTATAGATTAATTATGTTGGATCTAATTTTTCCCAATAATTTTCCACTGCTGTAAGGAAGAACAATAGCTCTCATAAGTCTTAGTAATATCGTACTTAATTTGCCCAGCATCGAATAATTTATTTACTATCCTTTCTCATCTGTTAACCAGTGACTTTGTTTGAACTCCAGAACTGAAAACCCACAATAGTTCAAACCAGCAAAATTTTCTTTACTATTTTCCCATATCATCTATGCCTAAACCACATCCATACATACAGCACAATTTATATGCTGATAAAATTCAAGTTTATATATATAAAAAATCCATGAGCAGAGTACTCTGGGAAGTCAGTGTAAGACCTCTCCAAAATTTGGCTAATTTTGTACTCCCACATTTTTATGAAGCTCATATCCATAAATAGCTTTGATTCTCATATAAATTCGATCACAATGGAATCCCAAGATTACTCCCAATTTTTACTATTAATGAATAGCTGCTCATAACTCAGCAAATCAAATCTTTATTCTCCATCTCCCTTGACAAAAGTGATAATTTTTATAATCAAATTATATTTCTATTTTTTTTTATTTTACGAATTCTCTCGATATGCGATCCCATCCCCATGGAACTATCTATTTTCCAGACAAGGCACACTGTCGGTGTCAACAATCTTGTAAGATTGATACACAAAAATAAAAAAACACTGACACACAAAATACCCACACACACATGCATTATGCGTATTTGTTTGCGTTGGAACCCTTATTTACAGATCCGGATGGGTGTCAACTTTATTTCAATTTCTCAAAATTTGTCCTTCAATTTTATAAGCGCTAATACACAAATGGACCAAAAAGTTTATTCTTAGAAAACCCCTATGACGTCACATTGACATTACCCTTTCAGTTCTCACAATAATTTATCCAAATTTGACTACCCACCCATTTGTATGTCAGTCGACCACTGACCTATCATTCGTGTGGAACAATAGTCCGAAATTCCCACCTGGTCATGATGTGACTCTTGTCACTTGGTTTGCCAAAAAAATTGCAAAGCAATTGTTCCAAACTTTGTAAATTTAAAATTTTGTGCCCAACATAAAAGATCCAATTTCGGCATTTGATCAATTAATTATCAATTTGCTTACAAGCAAAAGAAAAATGAATAATTCTTGCTCCGACAACTTTTCAGACCCAAGAATCATCGACAGTTATTCATGTTTGTCCAGTAATCTAATTTGTTGAGGCCAATCGTCATTTGGGATTTGTCGCAATGAAGGCCTAATCATTGTCTGAGGTATCGGTCAGCACTGGTACCCTTGATCTTGGTTTACCCTATGAACTTGTCTTCCTTTTGGTATACGGACATCCTTTTTTCCAATGTCCCATCCGTCCACACTTGAAACACCGGTTTCTGTCGTTGCCTGGTCTGTGCACCTGTGCACTTGTATTGCTGGGCTGCATCTCTACATCCCTGAGTTGCCACTGCAATCTCTCGTTATCTCCTGAAACACGAAAAAATTCTCTGTACCGTCCTTTTTGGGGAGACAACTGGAAATCAGATGGGACAACTGTCACTTTCATTCCTAATTTTGAGGGCAGTTGTGCATTTGTCTCCTCCACTGTATCCTGTATCCTTTTTATTTTAAGTTCTAGATCCGTTATCCGTTCTTGCTGTTCCCGTTGTCTGGATTCACCATCCCAAAGATGGAATGCAAGCCAGTCTACCGTTAGATTCTGTCTCTTCCTGACTTTCAATCTTTGTTCCAATCTTTCCAATCGACTTCGCTCAAATGTACCATCTCTTGGAAACTCCTCATCATGTCCCTTTGTCCACAAATACCAATTATCGACCTGCCTTATAGCTTCGGCACCATAACGGTCGTACATATGATGTGTACAAGTACCTTTTTGTGGAATCTCTGGTTGTCCTTGTGTGTTCTTGCAGGCTCCATTTCCCATTCTGCCTTTTATCAAAGTAGCGTTGGATGTGTTGTAGTTTGTTCCTCTAAAGCTTCACTCGTACCTCCAGGAAGGATCTCTCCACCTGTTCAAACGGTGATTTCCAGAGAATCTCCCTCACCTGTGGCTTTTGCACAATCCAATCTCACAGATCAGTATTTGCAGATGAGCCGGAGGGTCAGTATGAAATGGGTGAATCCTCAGGTGTCCGCTCTGTTGACGGGGAAATCACACAATGGTAACCGCACATATATATCTGTATATAAACTCACCACCTTGCTCAATTTTCCAAGGTTGTCTTCACATTGATAATATCTCACAAAGATATCAAAGCTTCTTTCTTGAGACCGCATTTTCATCAATCAAACAATCAATATATTCAATTCAATTTATTCAGTTCAATTTATTCAGTTAAATTTATTCAATTAAATTCAATCAATTAGATTCAATCAATCAACAATTCAATCAATTATTAAATTTCAATTAATTCATCAATATTCATCAATAAATCAAATTAATCATTTTGGATGACTCCTTGCATAAGCCCTTTCCCCAATGATGTCAGGACAGGGTCCATCCATTGACTGAGATCGAATCTCATCGGTCGTCACCTCTAGTTCGTACCTCATGTCAATTGATGAATCACCGTCCTGTCCTAGGGTCATATCTGACATATTTCCCCATTTTGCCTGGTCTCCACAAATTTTCTTTGCAACCACTAAAGGCAACTCATCCTTCATTCGTGAGACAGCCAAAATGGATGGCAGATATTAAAGTTCATTGGGAAAAATATCTCATCATTTTTTTTCTTTTAATAGTACCCAAATCTCTTGGCAATATAAATTTCGTAAAACTCCTGAAATAAGACTGTAAAATTCCTTCAATCATGCTAAATTTTGAAACTCCATCGCTTGTAACACCCACTTTATCCCATAGGGCTTGAAAGTTCTTTCCCAAGTTCATGCAATCATTCTGCATTTGAACCCTATGATATCATTCATAATAATCATCATGATTTTATAGTCATGGTCCTATCATAATCATCTATTTAAAACGAACATTTCCTTTATCACCACAGCTATGTGGTATAATCAACAATAGAATAAAACTGTACATAGCAACAGGCTACCTCATGGCCACTTAGTATACCTATTGACAATAAGTCATAACAATATCGAATAATCATTGAACAATTCAAAAATCGCTTCCACTGCTCCAGCCGCAGCATTCGTCATTTTGTCTGCTCATCCGCATGACCGAAACGAAATAAAGGGAGCTCAACCATTACACAGCGCTTTTAATGGCGCATGCCATAGGACCTCAACGCAATTTCGACTCGGCCAGAAAACGAGCAAATTTTGCAGGATGTTAACTGGAATTAGTCGTGAAAATATATCCAAAATACACAAAAATACACACCCACAAAAATAAACAACAAACCCAAACAAACCCAAGGTCGACCCTCTTACACAGTAAATTACATCATTTCAGCATCGTATTGATTGCTGAAATATTCCAGGGTTTATACACCTTAAAAGAGGTATGCGTGGTGTTGCCCCCTCCCACGTTTATTCCAGGGTTTATACACACCTTAAAAGAGGTATGCGTGGTGTTGCCCCCTCCCACTTTTAATTCCTCATTAAATTCCTCATTAAATTACTCATTAAATTACTTATTAAATTACTTATTAAATTACTCATTAAATTACTCATTAAATTACTTATTAAATTACTCATTAAATTACTCATTAAATTACTCATTAAATTACTTATTAAATTACTCATTAAATTACTTATTAAATTACTCATTAAATTACTCATTAAATTACTCATTAAATAACTCATCAAATTACTTATTAAATTACTCATTAAATTACTTATTAAATTACTCATTAAATTACTCATTAAATTACTCATTAACTTAACTTACATAGTTTCAGCATTGTATTGATTGCTGAAATATTCCAGGGTTTATACACACCTTAAAAGAGGTATGCGTGGTGTTGCCCCCTCCCACGTTTATTCCAGGGTTTATACACACCTTAAAAGAGGTATGCGTGGTGTTGCCCCCTCCCACTTTTAATTACTCATTACATCGTTTCCATTAAAAACATCGCTTCCACTGCTCCAGCCGCAGCATTCGTCACTTTGTCTGCTCATCCGCATGACCAAAACGAAATAAAGGGAGCTCAACCATTACACAGCGCTTTTAATGGCGCATGCCATAGGAACTCAACGCAATTTCGACTCGGCCAGCAAACGAGCAAATTTTGCAGGATGTTAACTGGAATTAGTCGTGAAAATATATCCAAAATACACAAAAATACACACCCACACAAATAAACAACATTTATTCCGTTCAACAGAACAAACATTTCCTCTATCATGACATGCATGTCTTCAAAATTATATGACCAAGAGAAAAAAGTAAAACTAATTAACACTGCGGGCAGTGATGATCCGGGGACCATACCGCTCCATCCTGATTGGACGAGTGCGTGCTAGAGTCGTTAACAACGACAGTCCAGATCCGATTGTTCAAAATTTCAACTCAATCGATCGAAAAAATGAACGCAGGGATGCATTTTAAAGGTGCAGTGGCACTAACTGAGTTGCCACGAATATGGCCACGAAATTGCCAATATGGCCATCACAAAATATTTTCCTTAATCAATTGGCTCATAGCATAACCAATCTGCAAGTATCTCATCCGAAGATGTATCTCTGAGGAATTTTAATTAAATAAGTCATTTATAAATCAACGAGTTAATTTATTAAATGATTAATCAATAAATCAAAATTTTTCTTGACAGCCACATCACTTGGTCAGTGTCATGTCCAAATATCAGCTTCCTTACTCAAAAGGTGCCTGAGTTAATGTAATGTAATTACTGTAATAAGATTACTGCAATTACTGTAATGATTACTGTAATTACTGTAATTACCGGAACTGTAATTACTGTAATTACCTCAGGTAATTACTGTAATGTAATTACTGTAATGTAATACGAAATGTAATTAATTAAATAAGTACTTCCTTAATCGCTAATAATTAAATAACTCGTGAATTCTTATCCGATTTACTTAACATTTGAGTGTCCCCAAAACGTTGGAGCAAAACGTTGCAACAACGAAAGTGAAACGTTGTAGCGACGTTGTGGAAACGTCAGCAAAACCCAACATTTAAATGTTCCCAAAACGTTGGAGCAAAACGTTGCAACAACGAAAGTGAAACGTTGTGGCGACGTTGTGGAAACATCAGCAAAACCCAACATTTAAATGTTCCCAAAACGTTGGAGCAAAACGTTGCAACAACGAAAGTGAAACGTTGTGGCGACATTGTGGAAACGTCAGCAAAACCCAACATTTAAATGTTCCCAAAACGTTGGAGCAAAACGTTGCAACAACGAAAGTGAAACGTTGTGGCGACGTTGTGGAAACGTCAGCAAAACCCAACATTTAAATGTTCCCAAAACGTTGGAGCAAAACGTTGCAACAACGAAAGTGAAAGTTGTGGCGACGTTGTGGAAACGTCAGCAAAACCCAACATTTAATTAAATGTTCCCAAAACGTTGGAGCAAAACGTTGCAACAACGAAAGTGAAACGTTGTGGCGACGTTGTGGAAACGTCAGCAAAACCCAACATTTAAATGTTCCCAAAACGTTGGAGCAAAACGTTGCAACAACGAAAGTGAAACGTTGTGGCGACGTTGTGGAAACGTCAGCAAAACCCAACATTTAAATGTTCCCAAAACGTTGGAGCAAAACGTTGCAACAACGAAAGTGAAACGTTGTGGCGACGTTGTGGAAACGTCAGCAAACCACAACATTTGAATGTTCCCAAAACATTCCAACAACAAATGATCACAAGTAATTATCACATTGCAATGACCTCTAAACATTCCTAAGCCAATAGGCTTGTCTGGCGATGCCAAATACCCCACACCCCTGTCATCCCAGAAGTCACTGTTTGCCACAACCATTATTTGGAAGTCTTTTGCTGTCAAAACTCAATTTCTCTGCTGTCAAAGGCCCAAAACCCGGCCTCTGTGACTTCTCCGCCAATTGTCACTTTCTCTTGACAAAAACAAACATCTTCTATATTTATCCCATTAAAATCCCATTAAAATCCCATTAAAATCCCATTAAAACTCTTTAATACTTCAAATTTTCCATTCCTGATCCTTAGATGTAGGGATGGGTTCTTTTTTTTTTCTTTTTTTTTTTTGAAGCTTAATCGCAGATAAATCTTTCACCTTTCAATAAAATATTTGTACCAACCAAATCTGCGAGCATGGGGCGCAGAGAAAATACACAAAAAAAACAATAACCCTGCAGTAACAACTTCAACCTAGGTTGAGGTTGTGGTTTCACACAAACGCTTTGATCCTCGCAAAGCGTCCGCCAATGGGAACTAAAGGGAGGGAGAAGGAGCGGGAGCAAGAGACAGGGTGCCGGAATGGACATGAGGGACAATGAGGGACAGTGAGGGAGTGTTGGTATGCAATTTTCATCCAATCGCCATCTTTCACAATAATTCTGGACCGGCATGAGGTGGCGTTGTCTGTCATGAATTTATTTGTTGATCGAACGAGTTTTAGACATGGCGGGAAAACTGAAAAAAATTATTTATTTAAAACGGGTGTACACGATTGTACACGTGTACGGACCTTACCGAACCTTACCGAACCGGCAAACAAATCGCCTCATGGTGCACTTCATGAGCCGATTTGCCCGCAGACCAGAGCAAGGCTTTTAATACCCAGCGTATAATGTCCTCGCAAGCTCACGAATAAATAGAATCATTTAAAACGTTTCATCCTTGGATTACCTATGGACAATCACAAGTCCCACACAAATCCTCCATGTATTCCCAAGTTCGTAAATCATACTGGACAAAAACAAGACACACTCACCTTTAAAGGTCTTGTATGTGTCCAATTGATCTCAGCGGTGCCTCCAAATTGTAGGGGAAATGGTGTGGGAGACTCAAGACTCCAATATGACTGAAACAGCTTTATAAAGTAAGGATTTATTATCATTTGGTAAGTCACTTGTTTCAATTCAATAAAGACTACAATAGCTAAATGGATTGTTAATTCAAGTCGTTGGTTCTTCTTCTTCGGCCGGTCCTCTCTCAGCGCTGCTCACAGGGTTCCGTTCCGTTCCGTAGGTCAGAGCTTCTGGTCACAAGTCTCTTGACTCATCGTTTGCTCTGGTTTTTATGGGCCTTGCCGTGCTAATCCTTTCTCCGTTAATGCCCCGAGGTCATGCATGCACCGAGTCCTGGCATCAGCTCGCTCCCCTCCTGCTGCGAGTTCCGTTTACCAAACGATAGGGGGGTGCTCCAGCCTGGGGCTGTGACCAGGTGGACAAGAGATTACCATGTTCGTGCACATTCTTGGCATCCATTTACGAAATCGTTACCAGTCTTTAATCAATGAGTTACCAGTGCCAATCAATAAGTTACACTGAGTTACACTTCCACATGTTGGTGCAGGAAACCACATTTGCACTTGTATTAGTGTGGAAAACCACTTTTTGCACTTGTGATAGTGTTGAAAAACCACTTTTCGCACTTGTGTTAGTGTTGAAAAACCACTTTTCACACTTGTGTTGGTGCAGGAAACCACTTTTGCACTTGTATTAGTGTGGAAAAACCACTTTTCGCACTTGTGTTAGTGTTGAAAAACCACTTTTCGCACTTGTGTTAGTGTTGAAAAACCACTTTTCGCACTTGTGTTGGTGCAGGAAACCACTTTTGCACTTGTATTAGTGTGGAAAAAACACTTTTTGCACTTGTGATTGTGTTGAAAAACCACTTTTCGCACTTGTGTTAGTGTTGAAAAACTACTTTTCGCACTTGTGTTGGTGCAGGAAACCACTTTTGCACTTGCATTAGTGTGGAAAAAACACTTTTTGCACTTGTGATAGTGTTGAAAAACCACTTTTCGCACTTGTGTTAGTGTTGAAAAACCACTTTTCGCACTTGTGTTGGTGCAGGAAACCACTTTTGCACTTGTATTAGTGTGGAAAAACCACTTTTCGCACTTGTGTTAGTGTTGAAAAAACACTTTTCGCACTTGTGTTGGTGCAGGAAACCACTTTTGCACTTGTATTAGTGTGGAAAAAACACTTTTTGCACTTGTGATAGTGTTGAAAAACCACTTTTCGCACTTGTGTTAGTGTTGAAAAACCACTTTTTGCACTTGTGTTAGTGTTGAAAAACCACTTTTCGCACTTGTGTTGGTGCAGGAAACCACTTTTGCACTTGTATTAGTGTGGAAAAACCACTTTTTGCTCTTGTGTTAGTGTTGAAAAACCACTTTTCGCACTTGTGTTAGTGTTGAAAAACCACTTTTCGCACTTGTGTTAGTGTTGAAAATCCACTTTTCGCACTTGTGTTGGTGCAGTAAACCACTTTTGTACTTGTATTAGTGTGGAAAAAACACTTTTTGCACTTGTGATAGTGTTGAAAAACCACTTTTCGCACTTGTGTTAGTGTTGAAAAACCACTTTTCGCACTTCTGTTGGTGCAGGAAACCACTTTTGCACTTGTATTAGTGTGGAAAAACCACTTTTCGCACTTGTGTTAGTGTTGAAAAACCACTTTTCGCACTGGTGTTAGTGTTGAAAAACCACTTTTCACACTTGTGTTGGTGCAGGAAACCACATTTGCACTTGTATTAGTGTGGAAAATACACTTTTTGCACTTGTGATAGTGTTGAAAAACAACTTTTTGCACTCGTGTTAGTGTGGAAAAACCACTTTTCGCACTTGTGTTAGTGTTGAAAAACCACTTTTCACACTTGTGTTGGTGCAGGAAACGACTTTTGCACTTGTATTATTGTGGAAAAAACACTTTTTGCACTTGTATTAGTGTGGAAAAAACACTTTTCGCACTTGTGTAAGTGTTGAAAAAGCGCTTTTCGCACTTGTGTTAGTGTTGAAAAACCACTTTTCGCACTTGTGTTGGTGCAGGAAACCACATTTGCACTTGTATTAGTGTGGAAAAACCACTTTTCGCACTTGTGTTAGTGTTGAAAAACCACCTTTTGCACTTGTGTTGGTGCAGGAAACCACTTTTGCACTTGTATTAGTGTGGAAACAACACTTTTTGCACTTGTGATAGTGTTGAAAAACCACTTTTCGCACTTGTGTTGGTGCAGGAAACCACTTTTGCACTTGTATTAGTGTGGAAAAAACACTTTTTGCACTTGTGATAGTGTTGAAAAACCACTTTTCGCACTTGTGTTAGTGTTGAAAAACCACTTTTCGCACTTGTGTTAGTGTTGAAAAATCACGTTTCGCACTTGTGTTGGCGCAGGAAACCACTTTTGCACTTGTATTAGTGTGGGAAAAACACTTTTTGCACTTGTGATAGTGTTGAAAAACCACTTTTCGCACTTGTGTTAGTGTTGAAAAACCACTTTTCGCACTTGTGTTGGTGCAGGAAACCACTTTTGCACTTGTATTAGTGTGGAAAAACCACTTTTCGCACTTGTGTTAGTGTTGAAAAACCACTTTTCGCACTTGTGTTAGTGTTGAAAAACCACTTTTCGCACTTGTGTTGGTGCAGGAAACCACTTTTGCACTTGTATTAGTGTGGAAAAAATACTTTTTGCACTTGTGATTGTGTTGAAAAACCACTTTTCGCACTTGTATTAGTGTTGAAAAACCACTTTTCGCACTTGTGTTGGTGCAGGAAACCACTTTTGCACTTTTATTAGTGTGGAAAAAACACTTTTTGCACTTGTATTAGTGTGGAAAAACCACTTTTTGCACTTGTGATAGTGTTGATAAACCACTTTTCGCACTTGTGTTAGTGTTGAAAAACCACTTTTTGCACTTGTGTTGGTGCAGGAAACCACTTTTGCACTTGTATTAGTGTTGAAAAACCACTTTTCGCACTTGTGTTAGTGTTGAAAAACCACTTTTCGCACTTGTGTTAATGTTGAAAAACCACTTTTCGCACTTGTGTTAATGTTGAAAAACCACTTTTCGCACTTGTATTAGTGTTGAAAAACCACTTTTCGCACTTGTGTTAGTGTTGAAAAACCACTTTTCGCACTTGTGTTGCTGCAGGAAACCACTTTTGCACTTGTATTAGTGTGGAAAAAACACTTTTTGCACTTGTATTAGTGTGGAAAAACCACTTTTTGCACTTGTGATAGTGTTGAAAAACCACTTTTCGCACTTGTGTTAGTGTTGAAAAACCACTTTTCGCACTGGTGTTGGTGCAGGAAACCACTTTTGCATTTGTATTAGTGTGGAAAACCACTTTTTGCACTTGTATTAGTGTGGAAAAACCACTTTTTGCACTTGTGATAGTGTTGAAAAACCACTTTCGCACTTGTGTTAGTGTTGAAAAACCACTTTTCGCACTTATTTGGTGCAAAAAACCACTTTTGCACTTGTATTAGTGTGGAAAAACCACTTTTTGCACTTGTGTTAGTGTTGACAAACCACTTTTCGCACTTGTGTTAGTGTTGAAAAACCACTTTTCGCACTTGTGTTAGTGTTGAAAAACCACTTTTCGCACTTCTGTTAGTGTTGAAAAACCACTTTTCGCACATGTGTTAGTGCAGGAAACCACTTTTGCACTTGTATTAGTGTGGAAAAAACACTTTTTGCCCTTGTGATAGTGTTGAAAAACCACTTTTCGCACTTGTGTTAGTGTTGAAAAACCACTTTTCGCACTTGTGTTGGTGCAGGAAACCACTTTTGCACTTGTATTAGTGTGGAAAAAACACTTTTCGCACTTGTGTTAGTGTTGAAAAAGCGCTTTTCGCACTTGTGTTAGTGTTGAAAAACCACTTTTCGCACTTGTGTTGGTGCAGGAAACCACATTTGCACTTGTATTAGTGTGGAAAAACCACTTTTCGCACTTGTGTTAGTGTTGAAAAACCACTTTTTGCACTTGTGTTGGTGCAGGAAACCACTTTTGCACTTGTATTATTGTGGAAAAAACACTTTTTGCACTTGTGATAGTGTTGAAAAACCACTTTTCGCACTTGTGTTAGTGTTGAAAAACCACTTTTCACACTTGTGTTAGTGTTGAAAAACTACTTTTCGCACTTGTGTTGGTGCAGGAAACCACATTTGCACTTGTATTAGTGTGGAAAATCCACTTTTCGCACTTGTGTTAGTGTTGAAAAACCACTTTTCACACTTGTGTTGGTGCAGGAAACCACTTTTGCACTTGTATTATTGTGGAAAAAAACACTTTTTGCACTTGTGATAGTGTTGAAAAACCACTTTTCGCACTTGTGTTAGTGTTGAAAAACCACTTTTCACACTTGTGTTGGTGCAGGAAACCACTTTTGCACTTGTATTAGTGTGGAAAAAACACTTTTTGCACTTGTGATAGTGTTGAAAAACCACTTTTCGCACTTGTGTTAGTGTTGAAAAACCACTTTTGCACTTGTATTAGTGTGGAAAAAACACTTTTTGCACTTGTGATAGTGTTGAAAAACCACTTTTCGCACTTGTGATAGTGTTGAAAAACCACTTTTCGCACTTGTGTTAGTGTTGAAAAACCACTTTTCACACCTGTGTTGGTGCAGGAAACCACTTTTGCACTTGTATTAGTGTGGAAAAACCACTTTTCGCACTTGTGTTAGTGTTGAAAAACCACTTTTCACACTTGTGTTGGTGCAGGAAACCACTTTTGCACTTGTATTAGTGTGGAAAAAACACTTTTTGCACTTGTGATAGTGTTGAAAAAACACTTTTCGCACTTGTGTTAGTGTTGAAAAACCACTTTTTGCACTTGTGTTGGTGCAGGAAACCACATTTGCACTTGTATTAGTGTGGTAAAACCACTTTTCGCACTTGTGTTAGTGTTGAAAAACCACTTTTCACACTTGTGTTGGTGCAGGAAACCACTTTTGCACTTGTATTAGTGTGGAAAAAACACTTTTTGCACTTGTGATAGTGTTGAAAAACCACTTTTCGCACTTGTGTTAGTGTTGAAAAACCACTTTTCACACTTGTGTTGGTGCAGGAAACCACTTTTGCACTTGTATTAGTGTGGAAAAAACACTTTTTGCACTTGTGATAGTGTTGAAAAACCACTTTTCGCACTTCTGTTAGTGTTGAAAAACCACTTTTCGCACTTGTGTTAGTGTTGAAAAACTACTTTTCGCACTTGTGTTGGTGCAGGAAACCACTTTTGCACTTGTATTAGTGTGGAAAAAACACTTTTTGCACTTGTGATAGTGTTGAAAAACCACTTTTCGCACTTGTGTTAGTGTTGAAAAACCACTTTTCGCACTTGTGTTGGTGCAGGAAACCACTTTTGTACTTGTATTAGTGTGGAAAAACCACTTTTCGCACTTGTGTTAGTGTTGAAAAAACACTTTTCACACTTGTGTTGGTGCAGGAAACCACTTTTGCACTTGTATTAGTGTGGAAAAAACACTTTTTGAACTTGTGATAGTGTTGAAAAACCACTTTTCGCACTTGTGTTAGTGTTGAAAAACCACTTTTCACACTTGTGTTGGTGCAGGAAACCACTTTTGCACTTGTATTAGTGTGGAAAAAACACTTTTTGCACTTGTGATAGTGTTGAAAAACCACTTTTCGCACTTGTGTTAGTGTTGAAAAACCACTTTTCGCACTTGTGTTGGTGCAGGAAACCACTTTTGCACTTGTATTAGTGTGGAAAAAACACTTTTCGCACTTGTGTTGGTGCAGGAAACCACTTTTGCACTTGTATTAGTGTGGAAAAAACACTTTTTGCCCTTGTGATAGTGTTGAAAAACCACTTTTCGCACTTGTGTTAGTGTTGAAAAACCACTTTTCGCACTTGTGTTGGTGCAGGAAACCACTTTTGCACTTGTATTAGTGTGGAAAAAACACTTTTCGCACTTGTGTTAGTGTTGAAAAAGCGCTTTTCGCACTTGTGTTAGTGTTGAAAAACCACTTTTCGCACTTGTGTTGGTGCAGGAAACCACATTTGCACTTGTATTAGTGTGGAAAAACCACTTTTCGCACTTGTGTTAGTGTTGAAAAACCACTTTTTGCACTTGTGTTGGTGCAGGAAACCACTTTTGCACTTTTATTAGTGTGGAAAAAACACTTTTTGCACTTGTATTAGTGTGGAAAAACCACTTTTTGCACTTGTGATAGTGTTGATAAACCACTTTTCGCACTTGTGTTAGTGTTGAAAAACCACTTTTCGCACTTGTGTTGGTGCAGGAAACCACTTTTGCACTTGTATTAGTGTTGAAAAACCACTTTTCGCACTTGTGTTAGTGTTGAAAAACCACTTTTCACACTTGTGTTAATGTTGAAAAACCACTTTTCGCACTTGTGTTAGTGTTGAAAAACCACTTTTCGCACTTGTATTAGTGTTGAAAAACCACTTTTCGCACTTGTGTTAGTGTTGAAAAACCACTTTTCGCACTTGTGTTGCTGCAGGAAACCACTTTTGCACTTGTATTAGTGTGGAAAAAACACTTTTTGCACTTGTGTTAGTGTTGAAAAACCACTTTTCGCACTTCTGTTAGTGTTGAAAAACCACTTTTCGCACATGTGTTAGTGCAGGAAACCACTTTTGCACTTGTATTAGTGTGGAAAAAACACTTTTTGCCCTTGTGATAGTGTTGAAAAACCACTTTTCGCACTTGTGTTAGTGTTGAAAAACCACTTTTCGCACTAGTGTTGGTGCAGGAAACCACTTTTGCACTTGTATTAGTGTGGAAAAAACACTTTTCGCACTTGTGTTAGTGTTGAAAAAGCGCTTTTCGCACTTGTGTTAGTGTTGAAAAACCACTTTTCGCACTTGTGTTGGTGCAGGAAACCACATTTGCACTTGTATTAGTGTGGAAAAACCACTTTTCGCACTTGTGTTAGTGTTGAAAAACCACTTTTTGCACTTGTGTTGGTGCAGGAAACCACTTTTGCACTTGTATTATTGTGGAAAAAATACTTTTTGCACTTGTGATAGTGTTGAAAAACCACTTTTCGCACTTGTGTTAGTGTTGAAAAACCACTTTTCACACTTGTGTTGGTGCAGGAAACCACTTTTGCACTTGTATTAGTGTGGAAAAAACACTTTTTGCACTTGTGATAGTGTTGAAAAACCACTTTTCGCACTTGTGTTAGTGTTGAAAAACCACTTTTGCACTTGTATTAGTGTGGAAAAAACACTTTTTGCACTTGTGATAGTGTTGAAAAACCACTTTTCGCACTTGTGATAGTGTTGAAAAACCACTTTTCGCACTTGTGTTAGTGTTGAAAAACCACTTTTCACACTTGTGTTGGTGCAGGAAACCACTTTTGCACTTGTATTAGTGTGGAAAAACCACTTTTCGCACTTGTGTTAGTGTTGAAAAACCACTTTTCACACTTGTGTTGGTGCAGGAAACCACTTTTGCACTTGTATTAGTGTGGAAAAAACACTTTTTGCACTTGTGATAGTGTTGAAAAAACACTTTTCGCACTTGTGTTAGTGTTGAAAAACCACTTTTCGCACTTGTGTTGGTGCAGGAAACCACATTTGCACTTGTATTAGTGTGGAAAAACCACTTTTCGCACTTGTGTTAGTGTTGAAAAACCACTTTTCACACTTGTGTTGGTGCAGGAAACCACTTTTGCACTTGTATTATTGTGGAAAAAACACTTTTTGCACTTGTGATACTGTTGAAAAACCACTTTTCGCACTTCTGTTAGTGTTGAAAAACCACTTTTCGCACTTGTGTTAGTGTTGAAAAACTACTTTTCGCACTTGTGTTGGTGCAGGAAACCACTTTTGCACTTGTATTAGTGTGGAAAAAACACTTTTTGCACTTGTGATAGTGTTGAAAAACCACTTTTCGCACTTGTGTTAGTGTTGAAAAACCACTTTTCGCACTTGTCTTGGTGCAGGAAACCACTTTTGTACTTGTATTAGTGTGGAAAAACCACTTTTCGCACTTGTGTTAGTGTTGAAAAAACACTTTTCACACTTGTGTTGGTGCAGGAAACCACTTTTGCACTTGTATTAGTGTGGAAAAAACACTTTTTGCACTTGTGATAGTGTTGAAAAACCACTTTTCGCACTTGTGTTAGTGTTGAAAAACCACTTTTCGCACTTGTGTTGGTGCAGGAAACCACTTTTGCACTTGTATTAGTGTGGAAAAAACACTTTTCGCACTTGTGTTGGTGCAGGAAACCACTTTTGCACTTGTATTAGTGTGGAAAAAACACTTTTTGCCCTTGTGATAGTGTTGAAAAACCACTTTTCGCACTTGTGTTAGTGTTGAAAAACCACTTTTCGCACTTGTGTTGGTGCAGGAAACCACTTTTGCACTTGTATTAGTGTGGAAAAAACACTTTTCGCACTTGTGTTAGTGTTGAAAAAGCGCTTTTCGCACTTGTGTTAGTGTTGAAAAACCACTTTTCGCACTTGTGTTGGTGCAGGAAACCACTTTTGCACTTGTATTAGTGTGGAAAAACCACTTTTTGCTCTTGTGTTAGTGTTGAAAAACCACTTTTCGCACTTGTGTTAGTGTTGAAAAAACACTTTTCGCACTTGTGTTAGTGTTGAAAATCCACTTTTCGCACTTGTGTTGGTGCAGTAAACCACTTTTGTACTTGTATTAGTGTGGAAAAAACACTTTTTGCACTTGTGATAGTGTTGAAAAACCACTTTTCGCACTTGTGTTAGTGTTGAAAAACCACTTTTCGCACTTCTGTTGGTGCAGGAAACCACTTTTGCACTTGTATTAGTGTGGAAAAACCACTTTTCGCACTTGTGTTAGTGTTGAAAAACCACTTTTCGCACTGGTGTTAGTGTTGAAAAACCACTTTTCACACTTGTGTTGGTGCAGGAAACCACATTTGCACTTGTATTAGTGTGGAAAATACACTTTTTGCACTTGTGATAGTGTTGAAAAACAACTTTTTGCACTCGTGTTAGTGTGGAAAAACCACTTTTCGCACTTGTGTTAGTGTTGAAAAACCACTTTTCACACTTGTGTTGGTGCAGGAAACGACTTTTGCACTTGTATTATTGTGGAAAAAACACTTTTTGCACTTGTATTAGTGTGGAAAAAACACTTTTCGCACTTGTGTTAGTGTTGAAAAAGCGCTTTTCGCACTTGTGTTAGTGTTGAAAAACCACTTTTCGCACTTGTGTTGGTGCAGGAAACCACATTTGCACTTGTATTAGTGTGGAAAAACCACTTTTCGCACTTGTGTTAGTGTTGAAAAACCACCTTTTGCACTTGTGTTGGTGCAGGAAACCACTTTTGCACTTGTATTAGTGTGGAAACAACACTTTTTGCACTTGTGATAGTGTTGAAAAACCACTTTTCGCACTTGTGTTGGTGCAGGAAACCACTTTTGCACTTGTATTAGTGTGGAAAAAACACTTTTTGCACTTGTGATAGTGTTGAAAAACCACTTTTCGCACTTGTGTTAGTGTTGAAAAACCACTTTTCGCACTTGTGTTAGTGTTGAAAAACCACGTTTCGCACTTGTGTTGGCGCAGGAAACCACTTTTGCACTTGTATTAGTGTGGGAAAAACACTTTTTGCACTTGTGATAGTGTTGAAAAACCACTTTTCGCACTTGTGTTAGTGTTGAAAAACCACTTTTCGCACTTGTGTTGGTGCAGGAAACCACTTTTGCACTTGTATTAGTGTGGAAAAACCACTTTTCGCACTTGTGTTAGTGTTGAAAAACCACTTTTCGCACTTGTGTTAGTGTTGAAAAACCACTTTTCGCACTTGTGTTGGTGCAGGAAACCACTTTTGCACTTGTATTAGTGTGGAAAAAATACTTTTTGCACTTGTGATTGTGTTGAAAAACCACTTTTCGCACTTGTATTAGTGTTGAAAAACCACTTTTCGCACTTGTGTTGGTGCAGGAAACCACTTTTGCACTTTTATTAGTGTGGAAAAAACACTTTTTGCACTTGTATTAGTGTGGAAAAACCACTTTTTGCACTTGTGATAGTGTTGATAAACCACTTTTCGCACTTGTGTTAGTGTTGAAAAACCACTTTTCGCACTTGTGTTGGTGCAGGAAACCACTTTTGCACTTGTATTAGTGTTGAAAAACCACTTTTCGCACTTGTGTTAGTGTTGAAAAAACACTTTTTGCACTTGTGATAGTGTTGAAAAACCACTTTTCGCACTTGTGTTAGTGTTGAAAAACCACTTTTCGCACTTGTGTTGGTGCAGGAAACCACTTTTGCACTTGTATTAGTGTGGAAAAAACACTTTTCGCACTTGTGTTGGTGCAGGAAACCACTTTTGCACTTGTATTAGTGTGGAAAAAACACTTTTTGCCCTTGTGATAGTGTTGAAAAACCACTTTTCGCACTTGTGTTAGTGTTGAAAAACCACTTTTCGCACTTGTGTTGGTGCAGGAAACCACTTTTGCACTTGTATTAGTGTGGAAAAAACACTTTTCGCACTTGTGTTAGTGTTGAAAAAGCGCTTTTCGCACTTGTGTTAGTGTTGAAAAACCACTTTTCACACTTGTGTTGGTGCAGGAAACCACATTTGCACTTGTATTAGTGTGGAAAAACCACTTTTCGCACTTGTGTTAGTGTTGAAAAACCACTTTTTGCACTTGTGTTGGTGCAGGAAACCACTTTTGCACTTTTATTAGTGTGGAAAAAACACTTTTTGCACTTGTATTAGTGTGGAAAAACCACTTTTTGCACTTGTGATAGTGTTGATAAACCACTTTTCGCACTTGTGTTAGTGTTGAAAAACCACTTTTCGCACTTGTGTTGGTGCAGGAAACCACTTTTGCACTTGTATTAGTGTTGAAAAACCACTTTTCGCACTTGTGTTAGTGTTGAAAAACCACTTTTCACACTTGTGTTAATGTTGAAAAACCACTTTTCGCACTTGTGTTAGTGTTGAAAAACCACGTTTCGCACTTGTGTTGGCGCAGGAAACCACTTTTGCACTTGTATTAGTGTGGGAAAAACACTTTTTGCACTTGTGATAGTGTTGAAAAACCACTTTTCGCACTTGTGTTAGTGTTGAAAAACCACTTTTCGCACTTGTGTTGGTGCAGGAAACCACTTTTGCACTTGTATTAGTGTGGAAAAACCACTTTTCGCACTTGTGTTAGTGTTGAAAAACCACTTTTCGCACTTGTGTTAGTGTTGAAAAACCACTTTTCGCACTTGTGTTGGTGCAGGAAACCACTTTTGCACTTGTATTAGTGTGGAAAAAATACTTTTTGCACTTGTGATTGTGTTGAAAAACCACTTTTCGCACTTGTATTAGTGTTGAAAAACCACTTTTCGCACTTGTGTTGGTGCAGGAAACCACTTTTGCACTTTTATTAGTGTGGAAAAAACACTTTTTGCACTTGTATTAGTGTGGAAAAACCACTTTTTGCACTTGTGATAGTGTTGATAAACCACTTTTCGCACTTGTGTTAGTGTTGAAAAACCACTTTTCGCACTTGTGTTGGTGCAGGAAACCACTTTTGCATTTGTATTAGTGTTGAAAAACCACTTTTCGCACTTGTGTTAGTGTTGAAAAACCACTTTTCGCACTTGTGTTAATGTTGAAAAACCACTTTTCGCACTTGTGTTAATGTTGAAAAACCACTTTTCGCACTTGTATTAGTGTTGAAAAACCACTTTTCGCACTTGTGTTAGTGTTGAAAAACCACTTTTCGCACTTGTGTTGCTGCAGGAAACCACTTTTGCACTTGTATTAGTGTGGAAAAAACACTTTTTGCACTTGTATTAGTGTGGAAAAACCACTTTTTGCACTTGTGATAGTGTTGAAAAACCACTTTTCGCACTTGTGTTAGTGTTGAAAAACCACTTTTCGCACTGGTGTTGGTGCAGGAAACCACTTTTGCATTTGTATTAGTGTGGAAAACCACTTTTTGCACTTGTATTAGTGTGGAAAAACCACTTTTTGCACTTGTGATAGTGTTGAAAAACCACTTTCGCACTTGTGTTAGTGTTGAAAAACCACTTTTCGCACTTATTTGGTGCAAAAAACCACTTTTGCACTTGTATTAGTGTGGAAAAACCACTTTTTGCACTTGTGTTAGTGTTGAAAAACCACTTTTCGCACTTGTGTTAGTGTTGAAAAACCACTTTTCGCACTTGTGTTAGTGTTGAAAAACCACTTTTCGCACTTCTGTTAGTGTTGAAAAACCACTTTTCGCACATGTGTTAGTGCAGGAAACCACTTTTGCACTTGTATTAGTGTGGAAAAAACACTTTTTGCCCTTGTGATAGTGTTGAAAAACCACTTTTCGCACTTGTGTTAGTGTTGAAAAACCACTTTTCGCACTTGTGTTGGTGCAGGAAACCACTTTTGCACTTGTATTAGTGTGGAAAAAACACTTTTCGCACTTGTGTTAGTGTTGAAAAAGCGCTTTTCGCACTTGTGTTAGTGTTGAAAAACCACTTTTCGCACTTGTGTTGGTGCAGGAAACCACATTTGCACTTGTATTAGTGTGGAAAAACCACTTTTCGCACTTGTGTTAGTGTTGAAAAACCACTTTTTGCACTTGTGTTGGTGCAGGAAACCACTTTTGCACTTGTATTATTGTGGAAAAAACACTTTTTGCACTTGTGATAGTGTTGAAAAACCACTTTTCGCACTTGTGTTAGTGTTGAAAAACCACTTTTCACACTTGTGTTAGTGTTGAAAAACTACTTTTCGCACTTGTGTTGGTGCAGGAAACCACATTTGCACTTGTATTAGTGTGGAAAATCCACTTTTCGCACTTGTGTTAGTGTTGAAAAACCACTTTTCACACTTGTGTTGGTGCAGGAAACCACTTTTGCACTTGTATTATTGTGGAAAAAACACTTTTTGCACTTGTGATAGTGTTGAAAAACCACTTTTCGCACTTGTGTTAGTGTTGAAAAACCACTTTTCACACTTGTGTTGGTGCAGGAAACCACTTTTGCACTTGTATTAGTGTGGAAAAAACACTTTTTGCACTTGTGATAGTGTTGAAAAACCACTTTTCGCACTTGTGTTAGTGTTGAAAAACCACTTTTGCACTTGTATTAGTGTGGAAAAAACACTTTTTGCACTTGCGATAGTGTTGAAAAACCACTTTTCGCACTTGTGATAGTGTTGAAAAACCACTTTTCGCACTTGTGTTAGTGTTGAAAAACCACTTTTCACACTTGTGTTGGTGCAGGAAACCACTTTTGCACTTGTATTAGTGTGGAAAAACCACTTTTCGCACTTGTGTTAGTGTTGAAAAACCACTTTTCACACTTGTGTTGGTGCAGGAAACCACTTTTGCACTTGTATTAGTGTGGAAAAAACACTTTTTGCACTTGTGATAGTGTTGAAAAACCACTTTTCGCACTTGTGTTAGTGTTGAAAAACCACTTTTCGCACTTGTGTTGGTGCAGGAAACCACTTTTGCACTTGTATTAGTGTGGAAAAAACACTTTTCGCACTTGTGTTGGTGCAGGAAACCACTTTTGCACTTGTATTAGTGTGGAAAAAACACTTTTTGCCCTTGTGATAGTGTTGAAAAACCACTTTTCGCACTTGTGTTAGTGTTGAAAAACCACTTTTCGCACTTGTGTTGGTGCAGGAAACCACTTTTGCACTTGTATTAGTGTGGAAAAAACACTTTTCGCACTTGTGTTAGTGTTGAAAAAGCGCTTTTCGCACTTGTGTTAGTGTTGAAAAACCACTTTTCGCACTTGTGTTGGTGCAGGAAACCACATTTGCACTTGTATTAGTGTGGAAAAACCACTTTTCGCACTTGTGTTAGTGTTGAAAAACCACTTTTTGCACTTGTGTTGGTGCAGGAAACCACTTTTGCACTTTTATTAGTGTGGAAAAAACACTTTTTGCACTTGTATTAGTGTGGAAAAACCACTTTTTGCACTTGTGATAGTGTTGATAAACCACTTTTCGCACTTGTGTTAGTGTTGAAAAACCACTTTTCGCACTTGTGTTGGTGCAGGAAACCACTTTTGCACTTGTATTAGTGTTGAAAAACCACTTTTCGCACTTGTGTTAGTGTTGAAAAACCACTTTTCACACTTGTGTTAATGTTGAAAAACCACTTTTCGCACTTGTGTTAGTGTTGAAAAACCACTTTTCGCACTTGTATTAGTGTTGAAAAACCACTTTTCGCACTTGTGTTAGTGTTGAAAAACCACTTTTCGCACTTGTGTTGCTGCAGGAAACCACTTTTGCACTTGTATTAGTGTGGAAAAAACACTTTTTGCACTTGTGTTAGTGTTGAAAAACCACTTTTCGCACTTCTGTTAGTGTTGAAAAACCACTTTTCGCACATGTGTTAGTGCAGGAAACCACTTTTGCACTTGTATTAGTGTGGAAAAAACACTTTTTGCCCTTGTGATAGTGTTGAAAAACCACTTTTCGCACTTGTGTTAGTGTTGAAAAACCACTTTTCGCACTAGTGTTGGTGCAGGAAACCACTTTTGCACTTGTATTAGTGTGGAAAAAACACTTTTCGCACTTGTGTTAGTGTTGAAAAAGCGCTTTTCGCACTTGTGTTAGTGTTGAAAAACCACTTTTCGCACTTGTGTTGGTGCAGGAAACCACATTTGCACTTGTATTAGTGTGGAAAAACCACTTTTCGCACTTGTGTTAGTGTTGAAAAACCACTTTTTGCACTTGTGTTGGTGCAGGAAACCACTTTTGCACTTGTATTATTGTGGAAAAAACACTTTTTGCACTTGTGATAGTGTTGAAAAACCACTTTTCGCACTTGTGTTAGTGTTGAAAAACCACTTTTCACACTTGTGTTAGTGTTGAAAAACTACTTTTCGCACTTGTGTTGGTGCAGGAAACCACATTTGCACTTGTATTAGTGTGGAAAATCCACTTTTCGCACTTGTGTTAGTGTTGAAAAACCACTTTTCACACTTGTGTTGGTGCAGGAAACCACTTTTGCACTTGTATTATTGTGGAAAAAACACTTTTTGCACTTGTGATAGTGTTGAAAAACCACTTTTCGCACTTGTGTTAGTGTTGAAAAACCACTTTTCACACTTGTGTTGGTGCAGGAAACCACTTTTGCACTTGTATTAGTGTGGAAAAAACACTTTTTGCACTTGTGATAGTGTTGAAAAACCACTTTTCGCACTTGTGTTAGTGTTGAAAAACCACTTTTGCACTTGTATTAGTGTGGAAAAAACACTTTTTGCACTTGTGATAGTGTTGAAAAACCACTTTTCGCACTTGTGATAGTGTTGAAAAACCACTTTTCGCACTTGTGTTAGTGTTGAAAAACCACTTTTCACACTTGTGTTGGTGCAGGAAACCACTTTTGCACTTGTATTAGTGTGGAAAAACCACTTTTCGCACTTGTGTTAGTGTTGAAAAACCACTTTTCACACTTGTGTTGGTGCAGGAAACCACTTTTGCACTTGTATTAGTGTGGAAAAAACACTTTTTGCACTTGTGATAGTGTTGAAAAAACACTTTTCGCACTTGTGTTAGTGTTGAAAAACCACTTTTCGCACTTGTGTTGGTGCAGGAAACCACATTTGCACTTGTATTAGTGTGGAAAAACCACTTTTCGCACTTGTGTTAGTGTTGAAAAACCACTTTTCACACTTGTGTTGGTGCAGGAAACCACTTTTGCACTTGTATTATTGTGGAAAAAACACTTTTTGCACTTGTGATACTGTTGAAAAACCACTTTTCGCACTTCTGTTAGTGTTGAAAAACCACTTTTCGCACTTGTGTTAGTGTTGAAAAACTACTTTTCGCACTTGTGTTGGTGCAGGAAACCACTTTTGCACTTGTATTAGTGTGGAAAAAACACTTTTTGCACTTGTGATAGTGTTGAAAAACCACTTTTCGCACTTGTGTTAGTGTTGAAAAACCACTTTTCGCACTTGTCTTGGTGCAGGAAACCACTTTTGTACTTGTATTAGTGTGGAAAAACCACTTTTCGCACTTGTGTTAGTGTTGAAAAAACACTTTTCACACTTGTGTTGGTGCAGGAAACCACTTTTGCACTTGTATTAGTGTGGAAAAAACACTTTTTGCACTTGTGATAGTGTTGAAAAACCACTTTTCGCACTTGTGTTAGTGTTGAAAAACCACTTTTCGCACTTGTGTTGGTGCAGGAAACCACTTTTGCACTTGTATTAGTGTGGAAAAAACACTTTTCGCACTTGTGTTGGTGCAGGAAACCACTTTTGCACTTGTATTAGTGTGGAAAAAACACTTTTTGCCCTTGTGATAGTGTTGAAAAACCACTTTTCACACTTGTGTTAGTGTTGAAAAACCACTTTTCGCACTTGTGTTGGTGCAGGAAACCACTTTTGCACTTGTATTAGTGTGGAAAAAACACTTTTCGCACTTGTGTTAGTGTTGAAAAAGTGCTTTTCGCACTTGTGTTAGTGTTGAAAAACCACTTTTCGCACTTGTGTTGGTGCAGGAAACCACTTTTGCACTTGTATTAGTGTGGAAAAACCACTTTTTGCTCTTGTGTTAGTGTTGAAAAACCACTTTTCGCACTTGTGTTAGTGTTGAAAAACCACTTTTCGCACTTGTGTTAGTGTTGAAAATCCACTTTTCGCACTTGTGTTGGTGCAGTAAACCACTTTTGTACTTGTATTAGTGTGGAAAAAACACTTTTTGCACTTGTGATAGTGTTGAAAAACCACTTTTCGCACTTGTGTTAGTGTTGAAAAACCACTTTTCGCACTTCTGTTGGTGCAGGAAACCACTTTTGCACTTGTATTAGTGTGGAAAAACCACTTTTCGCACTTGTGTTAGTGTTGAAAAACCACTTTTCGCACTGGTGTTAGTGTTGAAAAACCACTTTTCACACTTGTGTTGGTGCAGGAAACCACATTTGCACTTGTATTAGTGTGGAAAATACACTTTTTGCACTTGTGATAGTGTTGAAAAACAACTTTTTGCACTCGTGTTAGTGTGGAAAAACCACTTTTCACACTTGTGTTAGTGCAGGAAACGACTTTTGCACTTGTATTATTGTGGAAAAAACACTTTTTGCACTTGTATTAGTGTGGAAAAAACACTTTTCGCACTTGTGTTAGTGTTGAAAAAGCGCTTTTCGCACTTGTGTTAGTGTTGAAAAACCACTTTTCGCACTTGTGTTGGTGCAGGAAACCACATTTGCACTTGTATTAGTGTGGAAAAACCACTTTTCGCACTTGTGTTAGTGTTGAAAAACCACCTTTTGCACTTGTGTTGGTGCAGGAAACCACTTTTGCACTTGTATTAGTGTGGAAACAACACTTTTTGCACTTGTGATAGTGTTGAAAAACCACTTTTCGCACTTGTGTTGGTGCAGGAAACCACTTTTGCACTTGTATTAGTGTGGAAAAAACACTTTTTGCACTTGTGATAGTGTTGAAAAACCACTTTTCGCACTTGTGTTAGTGTTGAAAAACCACTTTTCGCACTTGTGTTAGTGTTGAAAAACCACGTTTCGCACTTGTGTTGGCGCAGGAAACCACTTTTGCACTTGTATTAGTGTGGGAAAAACACTTTTTGCACTTGTGATAGTGTTGAAAAACCACTTTTCGCACTTGTGTTAGTGTTGAAAAACCACTTTTCGCACTTGTGTTGGTGCAGGAAACCACTTTTGCACTTGTATTAGTGTGGAAAAACCACTTTTCGCACTTGTGTTAGTGTTGAAAAACCACTTTTCGCACTTGTGTTAGTGTTGAAAAACCACTTTTCGCACTTGTGTTGGTGCAGGAAACCACTTTTGCACTTGTATTAGTGTGGAAAAAATACTTTTTGCACTTGTGATTGTGTTGAAAAACCACTTTTCGCACTTGTATTAGTGTTGAAAAACCACTTTTCGCACTTGTGTTGGTGCAGGAAACCACTTTTGCACTTTTATTAGTGTGGAAAAAACACTTTTTGCACTTGTATTAGTGTGGAAAAACCACTTTTTGCACTTGTGATAGTGTTGATAAACCACTTTTCGCACTTGTGTTAGTGTTGAAAAACCACTTTTCGCACTTGTGTTGGTGCAGGAAACCACTTTTGCACTTGTATTAGTGTTGAAAAACCACTTTTCGCACTTGTGTTAGTGTTGAAAAACCACTTTTCGCACTTGTGTTAATGTTGAAAAACCACTTTTCGCACTTGTGTTAATGTTGAAAAACCACTTTTCGCACTTGTATTAGTGTTGAAAAACCACTTTTCGCACTTGTGTTAGTGTTGAAAAACCACTTTTCGCACTTGTGTTGCTGCAGGAAACCACTTTTGCACTTGTATTAGTGTGGAAAAAACACTTTTTGCACTTGTATTAGTGTGGAAAAACCACTTTTTGCACTTGTGATAGTGTTGAAAAACCACTTTTCGCACTTGTGTTAGTGTTGAAAAACCACTTTTCGCACTGGTGTTGGTGCAGGAAACCACTTTTGCATTTGTATTAGTGTGGAAAACCACTTTTTGCACTTGTATTAGTGTGGAAAAACCACTTTTTGCACTTGTGATAGTGTTGAAAAACCACTTTCGCACTTGTGTTAGTGTTGAAAAACCACTTTTCGCACTTATTTGGTGCAAAAAACCACTTTTGCACTTGTATTAGTGTGGAAAAACCACTTTTTGCACTTGTGTTAGTGTTGAAAAACCACTTTTCGCACTTGTGTTAGTGTTGAAAAACCACTTTTCGCACTTGTGTTAGTGTTGAAAAACCACTTTTCGCACTTCTGTTAGTGTTGAAAAACCACTTTTCGCACATGTGTTAGTGCAGGAAACCACTTTTGCACTTGTATTAGTGTGGAAAAAACACTTTTTGCCCTTGTGATAGTGTTGAAAAACCACTTTTCGCACTTGTGTTAGTGTTGAAAAACCACTTTTCGCACTTGTGTTGGTGCAGGAAACCACTTTTGCACTTGTATTAGTGTGGAAAAAACACTTTTCGCACTTGTGTTAGTGTTGAAAAAGCACTTTTCGCACTTGTGTTAGTGTTGAAAAACCACTTTTCGCACTTGTGTTGGTGCAGGAAACCACATTTGCACTTGTATTAGTGTGGAAAAACCACTTTTCGCACTTGTGTTAGTGTTGAAAAACCACTTTTTGCACTTGTGTTGGTGCAGGAAACCACTTTTGCACTTGTATTATTGTGGAAAAAACACTTTTTGCACTTGTGATAGTGTTGAAAAACCACTTTTCGCACTTGTGTTAGTGTTGAAAAACCACTTTTCACACTTGTGTTAGTGTTGAAAAACTACTTTTCGCACTTGTGTTGGTGCAGGAAACCACATTTGCACTTGTATTAGTGTGGAAAATCCACTTTTCGCACTTGTGTTAGTGTTGAAAAACCACTTTTCACACTTGTGTTGGTGCAGGAAACCACTTTTGCACTTGTATTATTGTGGAAAAAACACTTTTTGCACTTGTGATAGTGTTGAAAAACCACTTTTCGCACTTGTGTTAGTGTTGAAAAACCACTTTTCACACTTGTGTTGGTGCAGGAAACCACTTTTGCACTTGTATTAGTGTGGAAAAAACACTTTTTGCACTTGTGATAGTGTTGAAAAACCACTTTTCGCACTTGTGTTAGTGTTGAAAAACCACTTTTGCACTTGTATTAGTGTGGAAAAAACACTTTTTGCACTTGTGATAGTGTTGAAAAACCACTTTTCGCACTTGTGATAGTGTTGAAAAACCACTTTTCGCACTTGTGTTAGTGTTGAAAAACCACTTTTCACACTTGTGTTGGTGCAGGAAACCACTTTTGCACTTGTATTAGTGTGGAAAAACCACTTTTCGCACTTGTGTTAGTGTTGAAAAACCACTTTTCACACTTGTGTTGGTGCAGGAAACCACTTTTGCACTTGTATTAGTGTGGAAAAAACACTTTTTGCACTTGTGATAGTGTTGAAAAAACACTTTTCGCACTTGTGTTAGTGTTGAAAAACCACTTTTCGCACTTGTGTTGGTGCAGGAAACCACATTTGCACTTGTATTAGTGTGGAAAAACCACTTTTCGCACTTGTGTTAGTGTTGAAAAACCACTTTTCACACTTGTGTTGGTGCAGGAAACCACTTTTGCACTTGTATTAGTGTGGAAAAAACACTTTTTGCACTTGTGATAGTGTTGAAAAACCACTTTTCGCACTTGTGTTAGTGTTGAAAAACTACTTTTCACACTTGTGTTGGTGCAGGAAACCACTTTTGCACTTGTATTAGTGTGGAAAAAACACTTTTTGCACTTGTGATAGTGTTGAAAAACCACTTTTCGCACTTCTGTTAGTGTTGAAAAACCACTTTTCGCACTTGTGTTAGTGTTGAAAAACTACTTTTCGCACTTGTGTTGGTGCAGGAAACCACTTTTGCACTTGTATTAGTGTGGAAAAAACACTTTTTGCACTTGTGATAGTGTTGAAAAACCACTTTTCGCACTTGTGTTAGTGTTGAAAAACCACTTTTCGCACTTGTGTTGCTGCAGGAAACCACTTTTGTACTTGTATTAGTGTGGAAAAACCACTTTTCGCACTTGTGTTAGTGTTGAAAAAACACTTTTCACACTTGTGTTGGTGCAGGAAACCACTTTTGCACTTGTATTAGTGTGGAAAAAACACTTTTTGAACTTGTGATAGTGTTGAAAAACCACTTTTCGCACTTGTGTTAGTGTTGAAAAACCACTTTTCACACTTGTGTTGGTGCAGGAAACCACTTTTGCACTTGTATTAGTGTGGAAAAAACACTTTTTGCACTTGTGATAGTGTTGAAAAACCACTTTTCGCACTTGTGTTAGTGTTGAAAAACCACTTTTCGCACTTGTGTTGGTGCAGGAAACCACTTTTGCACTTCTATTAGTGTGGAAAAAACACTTTTCGCACTTGTGTTGGTGCAGGAAACCACTTTTGCACTTGTATTAGTGTGGAAAAAACACTTTTTGCCCTTGTGATAGTGTTGAAAAACCACTTTTCGCACTTGTGTTAGTGTTGAAAAACCACTTTTCGCACTTGTGTTGGTGCAGGAAACCACTTTTGCACTTGTATTAGTGTGGAAAAACACTTTTCGCACTTGTGTTAGTGTTGAAAAAGCGCTTTTCGCACTTGTGTTAGTGTTGAAAAACCACTTTTCGCACTTGTGTTGGTGCAGGAAACCACATTTGCACTTGTATTAGTGTGGAAAACCACTTTTCGCACTTGTGTTAGTGTTGAAAAACCACTTTTTGCACTTGTGTTGGTGCAGGAAACCACTTTTGCACTTTTATTAGTGTGGAAAAAACACTTTTTGCACTTGTATTAGTGTGGAAAAACCACTTTTTGCACTTGTGATAGTGTTGATAAACCACTTTTCGCACTTGTGTTAGTGTTGAAAAACCACTTTTCGCACTTGTGTTGGTGCAGGAAACCACTTTTGCACTTGTATTAGTGTTGAAAAACCACTTTTCGCACTTGTGTTAGTGTTGAAAAACCACTTTTCACACTTGTGTTAATGTTGAAAAACCACTTTTCGCACTTGTGTTAGTGTTGAAAAACCACTTTTCGCACTTGTGTTAGTGTTGAAAAACCACTTTTCGCACTTGTGTTGCTGCAGGAAACCACTTTTGCACTTGTATTAGTGTGGAAAAAACACTTTTTGCACTTGTGTTAGTGTTGAAAAACCACTTTTCGCACTTCTGTTAGTGTTGAAAAACCACTTTTCGCACATGTGTTAGTGCAGGAAACCACTTTTGCACTTGTATTAGTGTGGAAAAAACACTTTTTGCCCTTGTGATAGTGTTGAAAAACCACTTTTCGCACTTGTGTTAGTGTTGAAAAACCACTTTTCGCACTAGTGTTGGTGCAGGAAACCACTTTTGCACTTGTATTAGTGTGGAAAAAACACTTTTCGCACTTGTGTTAGTGTTGAAAAAGCGCTTTTCGCACTTGTGTTAGTGTTGAAAAACCACTTTTCGCACTTGTGTTGGTGCAGGAAACCACATTTGCACTTGTATTAGTGTGGAAAAACCACTTTTCGCACTTGTGTTAGTGTTGAAAAACCACTTTTTGCACTTGTGTTGGTGCAGGAAACCACTTTTGCACTTGTATTATTGTGGAAAAAACACTTTTTGCACTTGTGATAGTGTTGAAAAACCACTTTTCGCACTTGTGTTAGTGTTGAAAAACCACTTTTCACACTTGTGTTAGTGTTGAAAAACTACTTTTCGCACTTGTGTTGGTGCAGGAAACCACATTTGCACTTGTATTAGTGTGGAAAATCCACTTTTCGCACTTGTGTTAGTGTTGAAAAACCACTTTTCACACTTGTGTTGGTGCAGGAAACCACTTTTGCACTTGTATTATTGTGGAAAAAACACTTTTTGCACTTGTGATAGTGTTGAAAAACCACTTTTCGCACTTGTGTTAGTGTTGAAAAACCACTTTTCACACTTGTGTTGGTGCAGGAAACCACTTTTGCACTTGTATTAGTGTGGAAAAAACACTTTTTGCACTTGTGATATTGTTGAAAAACCACTTTTCGCACTTGTGTTAGTGTTGAAAAACCACTTTTGCACTTGTATTAGTGTGGAAAAAACACTTTTTGCACTTGTGATAGTGTTGAAAAACCACTTTTCGCACTTGTGATAGTGTTGAAAAACCACTTTTCGCACTTGTGTTAGTGTTGAAAAACCACTTTTCACACTTGTGTTGGTGCAGGAAACCACTTTTGCACTTGTATTAGTGTGGAAAAACCACTTTTCGCACTTGTGATACTGTTGAAAAACCACTTTTCGCACTTCTGTTAGTGTTGAAAAACCACTTTTCGCACTTGTGTTAGTGTTGAAAAACTACTTTTCGCACTTGTGTTGGTGCAGGAAACCACTTTTGCACTTGTATTAGTGTGGAAAAAACACTTTTTGCACTTGTGATAGTGTTGAAAAACCACTTTTCGCACTTGTGTTAGTGTTGAAAAACCACTTTTCGCACTTGTCTTGGTGCAGGAAACCACTTTTGTACTTGTATTAGTGTGGAAAAACCACTTTTCGCACTTGTGTTAGTGTTGAAAAACCACTTTTCACACTTGTGTTGGTGCAGGAAACCACTTTTGCACTTGTATTATTGTGGAAAAAACACTTTTTGCACTTGTGATACTGTTGAAAAACCACTTTTCGCACTTCTGTTAGTGTTGAAAAACCACTTTTCGCACTTGTGTTAGTGTTGAAAAACTACTTTTCGCACTTGTGTTGGTGCAGGAAACCACTTTTGCACTTGTATTAGTGTGGAAAAAACACTTTTTGCACTTGTGATAGTGTTGAAAAACCACTTTTCGCACTTGTGTTAGTGTTGAAAAACCACTTTTCGCACTTGTCTTGGTGCAGGAAACCACTTTTGTACTTGTATTAGTGTGGAAAAACCACTTTTCGCACTTGTGTTAGTGTTGAAAAAACACTTTTCACACTTGTGTTGGTGCAGGAAACCACTTTTGCACTTGTATTAGTGTGGAAAAAACACTTTTTGCACTTGTGATAGTGTTGAAAAACCACTTTTCGCACTTGTGTTAGTGTTGAAAAACCACTTTTCGCACTTGTGTTGGTGCAGGAAACCACTTTTGCACTTGTATTAGTGTGGAAAAAACACTTTTCGCACTTGTGTTGGTGCAGGAAACCACTTTTGCACTTGTATTAGTGTGGAAAAAACACTTTTTGCCCTTGTGATAGTGTTGAAAAACCACTTTTCGCACTTGTGTTAGTGTTGAAAAACCACTTTTCGCACTTGTGTTGGTGCAGGAAACCACTTTTGCACTTGTATTAGTGTGGAAAAAACACTTTTCGCACTTGTGTTAGTGTTGAAAAAGCGCTTTTCGCACTTGTGTTAGTGTTGAAAAACCACTTTTCGCACTTGTGTTGGTGCAGGAAACCACATTTGCACTTGTATTAGTGTGGAAAAACCACTTTTCGCACTTGTGTTAGTGTTGAAAAACCACTTTTTGCACTTGTGTTGGTGCAGGAAACCACTTTTGCACTTGTATTAGTGTGGAAAAAACACTTTTTGCACTTGTGATAGTGTTGAAAAACCACTTTTCGCACTTGTGTTAGTGTTGAAAAACCACTTTTCACACTTGTGTTGGTGCAGGAAACCACTTTTGCACTTGTATTAGTGTGGAAAAACCACTTTTCGCACTTGTGTTAGTGTTGAAAAACCACTTTTCACACTTGTGTTGGTGCAGGAAACCACTTTTGCACTTGTATTATTGTGGAAAAAACACTTTTTGCACTTGTGATACTGTTGAAAAACCACTTTTCGCACTTCTGTTAGTGTTGAAAAACCACTTTTCGCACTTGTGTTAGTGTTGAAAAACTACTTTTCGCACTTGTGTTGGTGCAGGAAACCACTTTTGCACTTGTATTAGTGTGGAAAAAACACTTTTTGCACTTGTGATAGTGTTGAAAAACCACTTTTCGCACTTGTGTTAGTGTTGAAAAACCACTTTTCGCACTTGTGTTGGTGCAGGAAAGCACTTTTGTACTTGTATTAGTGTGGAAAAACCACTTTTCGCACTTGTGTTAGTGATGAAAAAACACTTTTCGCACTTGTGTTGGTGCAGGAAACCACTTTTGCACTTGTATTAGTGTGGAAAAAACACTTTTTCCACTTGTGATAGTGTTGAAAAACCACTTTTCGCACTTGTGTTAGTGTTGAAAAACCACTTTTCGCACTTGTGTTGGTGCAGGAAACCACTTTTGCACTTGTATTAGTGTGGAAAAAACACTTTTTGCACTTGTGATAGTGTTGAAAAACCACTTTTCGCACTTGTGTTAGTGTTGAAAAACCACTTTTCGCACTTGTGTTAGTGTTGAAAAACCACGTTTCGCACTTGTGTTGGCGCAGGAAACCACTTTTGCACTTGTATTAGTGTGGGAAAAACACTTTTTGCACTTGTGATAGTGTTGAAAAACCACTTTTCGCACTTGTGTTGGTGCAGGAAACCACTTTTGCACTTGTATTAGTGTGGAAAAAACACTTTTTGCACTTGTGTTAGTGTTGAAAAACCACTTTTCGCACTTGTGTTGATGCAGGAAACCACTTTTGCACTTGTATTAGTGTGGAAAAACCACTTTTTGCTATTGTGTTAGTGTTGAAAAACCACTTTTCGCACTTGTGTTAGTGTTGAAAATCCACTTTTCGCAGTTGTGTTGGTGCAGGAAACCACTTTTGTACTTGTATTAGTGTGGAAAAAACACTTTTTGCACTTGTGATAGTGTTGAAAAACCACTTTTCGCACTTGTGTTAGTGTTGAAAAACCACTTTTCGCACTTCTGTTGGTGCAGGAAACCACTTTTGCACTTTTATTAGTGTGGAAAAAACACTTTTTGCACTTGTATTAGTGTGGAAAAACCACTTTTTGCACTTGTGATAGTGTTGATAAACCACTTTTCGCACTTGTGTTAGTGTTGAAAAACCACTTTTCGCACTTGTGTTGGTGCAGGAAACCACTTTTGCACTTGTATTAGTGTTGAAAAACCACTTTTCGCACTTGTGTTAGTGTTGAAAAACCACTTTTCACACTTGTGTTAATGTTGAAAAACCACTTTTCGCACTTGTGTTAGTGTTGAAAAACCACTTTTCGCACTTGTATTAGTGTTGAAAAACCACTTTTCGCACTTGTGTTAGTGTTGAAAAACCACTTTTCGCACTTGTGTTGCTGCAGGAAACCACTTTTGCACTTGTATTAGTGTGGAAAAAACACTTTTTGCACTTGTGTTAGTGTTGAAAAACCACTTTTCGCACTTCTGTTAGTGTTGAAAAACCACTTTTCGCACATGTGTTAGTGCAGGAAACCACTTTTGCACTTGTATTAGTGTGGAAAAAACACTTTTTGCCCTTGTGATAGTGTTGAAAAACCACTTTTCGCACTTGTGTTAGTGTTGAAAAACCACTTTTCGCACTAGTGTTGGTGCAGGAAACCACTTTTGCACTTGTATTAGTGTGGAAAAAACACTTTTCGCACTTGTGTTAGTGTTGAAAAAGCGCTTTTCGCACTTGTGTTAGTGTTGAAAAACCACTTTTCGCACTTGTGTTGGTGCAGGAAACCACATTTGCACTTGTATTAGTGTGGAAAAACCACTTTTTGCACTTGTGATAGTGTTGAAAAACCACTTTTCGCACTTGTGTTAGTGTTGAAAAACCACTTTTCACACTTGTGTTAGTGTTGAAAAACTACTTTTCGCACTTGTGTTGGTGCAGGAAACCACATTTGCACTTGTATTAGTGTGGAAAATCCACTTTTCGCACTTGTGTTAGTGTTGAAAAACCACTTTTCACACTTGTGTTGGTGCAGGAAACCACTTTTGCACTTGTATTATTGTGGAAAAAACACTTTTTGCACTTGTGATAGTGTTGAAAAACCACTTTTCGCACTTGTGTTAGTGTTGAAAAACCACTTTTCACACTTGTGTTGGTGCAGGAAACCACTTTTGCACTTGTATTAGTGTGGAAAAAACACTTTTTGCACTTGTGATAGTGTTGAAAAACCACTTTTCGCACTTGTGTTAGTGTTGAAAAACCACTTTTGCACTTGTATTAGTGTGGAAAAAACACTTTTTGCACTTGTGATAGTGTTGAAAAACCACTTTTCGCACTTGTGATAGTGTTGAAAAACCACTTTTCGCACTTGTGTTAGTGTTGAAAAACCACTTTTCACACTTGTGTTGGTGCAGGAAACCACTTTTGCACTTGTATTAGTGTGGAAAAACCACTTTTCGCACTTGTGTTAGTGTTGAAAAACCACTTTTCACACTTGTGTTGGTGCAGGAAACCACTTTTGCACTTGTATTAGTGTGGAAAAAACACTTTTTGCACTTGTGATAGTGTTGAAAAAACACTTTTCGCACTTGTGTTAGTGTTGAAAAACCACTTTTCGCACTTGTGTTGGTGCAGGAAACCACATTTGCACTTGTATTAGTGTGGAAAAACCACTTTTCGCACTTGTGTTAGTGTTGAAAAACCACTTTTCACACTTGTGTTGGTGCAGGAAACCACTTTTGCACTTGTATTATTGTGGAAAAAACACTTTTTGCACTTGTGATACTGTTGAAAAACCACTTTTCGCACTTCTGTTAGTGTTGAAAAACCACTTTTCGCACTTGTGTTAGTGTTGAAAAACTACTTTTCGCACTTGTGTTGGTGCAGGAAACCACTTTTGCACTTGTATTAGTGTGGAAAAAACACTTTTTGCACTTGTGATAGTGTTGAAAAACCACTTTTCGCACTTGTGTTAGTGTTGAAAAACCACTTTTCGCACTTGTCTTGGTGCAGGAAACCACTTTTGTACTTGTATTAGTGTGGAAAAACCACTTTTCGCACTAGTGTTAGTGTTGAAAAAACACTTTTCACACTTGTGTTGGTGCAGGAAACCACTTTTGCACTTGTATTAGTGTGGAAAAAACACTTTTTGCACTTGTGATAGTGTTGAAAAACCACTTTTCGCACTTGTGTTAGTGTTGAAAAACCACTTTTCACACTTGTGTTGGTGCAGGAAACCACTTTTGCACTTGTATTAGTGTGGAAAAAACACTTTTTGCACTTGTGATAGTGTTGAAAAACCACTTTTCGCACTTGTGTTAGTGTTGAAAAACCACTTTTCGCACTTGTGTTGGTGCAGGAAACCACTTTTGCACTTGTATTAGTGTGGAAAAAACACTTTTCGCACTTGTGTTGGTGCAGGAAACCACTTTTGCACTTGTATTAGTGTGGAAAAAACACTTTTTGCCCTTGTGATAGTGTTGAAAAACCACTTTTCGCACTTGTGTTAGTGTTGAAAAACCACTTTTCGCACTTGTGTTGGTGCAGGAAACCACTTTTGCACTTGTATTAGTGTGGAAAAAACACTTTTCGCACTTGTGTTAGTGTTGAAAAAGCGCTTTTCGCACTTGTGTTAGTGTTGAAAAACCACTTTTCGCACTTGTGTTGGTGCAGGAAACCACATTTGCACTTGTATTAGTGTGGAAAAACCACTTTTCGCACTTGTGTTAGTGTTGAAAAACCACTTTTTGCACTTGTGTTGGTGCAGGAAACCACTTTTGCACTTGTATTAGTGTGGAAAAAACACTTTTTGCACTTGTGATAGTGTTGAAAAACCACTTTTCGCACTTGTGTTAGTGTTGAAAAACCACTTTTCACACTTGTGTTGGTGCAGGAAACCACTTTTGCACTTGTATTAGTGTGGAAAATCCACTTTTCGCACTTGTGTTAGTGTTGAAAAACCACTTTTCACACTTGTGTTGGTGCAGGAAACCACTTTTGCACTTGTATTATTGTGGAAAAAACACTTTTTGCACTTGTGATACTGTTGAAAAACCACTTTTCGCACTTCTGTTAGTGTTGAAAAACCACTTTTCGCACTTGTGTTAGTGTTGAAAAACTACTTTTCGCACTTGTGTTGGTGCAGGAAACCACTTTTGCACTTGTATTAGTGTGGAAAAAACACTTTTTGCACTTGTGATAGTGTTGAAAAACCACTTTTCGCACTTGTGTTAGTGTTGAAAAACCACTTTTCGCACTTGTGTTGGTGCAGGAAAGCACTTTTGTACTTGTATTAGTGTGGAAAAACCACTTTTCGCACTTGTGTTAGTGTTGAAAAAACACTTTTCACACTTGTGTTGGTGCAGGAAACCACTTTTGCACTTGTATTAGTGTGGAAAAAACACTTTTTCCACTTGTGATAGTGTTGAAAAACCACTTTTCGCACTTGTGTTAGTGTTGAAAAACCACTTTTCGCACTTGTGTTGGTGCAGGAAACCACTTTTGCACTTGTATTAGTGTGGAAAAAACACTTTTTGCACTTGTGATAGTGTTGAAAAACCACTTTTCGCACTTGTGTTAGTGTTGAAAAACCACTTTTCGCACTTGTGTTAGTGTTGAAAAACCACGTTTCGCACTTGTGTTGGCGCAGGAAACCACTTTTGCACTTGTATTAGTGTGGGAAAAACACTTTTTGCACTTGTGATAGTGTTGAAAAACCACTTTTCGCACTTGTGTTGGTGCAGGAAACCACTTTTGCACTTGTATTAGTGTGGAAAAAACACTTTTTGCACTTGTGTTAGTGTTGAAAAACCACTTTTCGCACTTGTGTTGATGCAGGAAACCACTTTTGCACTTGTATTAGTGTGGAAAAACCACTTTTTGCTCTTGTATTAGTGTTGAAAAACCACTTTTCGCACTTGTGTTAGTGTTGAAAATCCACTTTTCGCAGTTGTGTTGGTGCAGGAAACCACTTTTGTACTTGTATTAGTGTGGAAAAAACACTTTTTGCACTTGTGATAGTGTTGAAAAACCACTTTTCGCACTTGTGTTAGTGTTGAAAAACCACTTTTCGCACTTCTGTTGGTGCAGGAAACCACTTTTGCACTTGTATTAGTGTGGAAAAACCACTTTTCGCACTTGTGTTAGTGTTGAAAAACCACTTTTCGCACTGGTGTTAGTGTTGAAAAACCACTTTTCGCACTTGTGTTGGTGCAGGAAACCACATTTGCACTTGTATTAGTGTGGAAAATACACTTTTTGCACTTGTGATAGTGTTGAAAAACCACTTTTTGCACTCGTGTTAGTGTTGAAAAACCACTTTTCGCACTTGTGTTAGTGTTGAAAAACCACTTTTCACACTTGTGTTGGTGCAGGAAACCACTTTTGCACTTGTATTATTATGGAAAAAACACTTTTTGCACTTGTGATACTGTTGAAAAACCACTTTTCGCACTTGTGTTAGTGTTGAAAAACCACTTTTCGCACTGGTGTTAGTGTTGAAAAACCACTTTTCGCACTTGTGTTGGTGCAGGAAACCACATTTGCACTTGTATTAGTGTGGAAAATACACTTTTTGCACTTGTGATAGTGTTGAAAAACCACTTTTTGCACTCGTGTTAGTGTTGAAAAACCACTTTTCGCACTTGTGTTAGTGTTGAAAAACCACTTTTCACACTTGTGTTGGTGCAGGAAACCACTTTTGCACTTGTATTATTATGGAAAAAACACTTTTTGCACTTGTGATACTGTTGAAAAACCACTTTTCGCACTTCTGTTAGTGTTGAAAAACCACTTTTCGCACTTATGTTAGTGTTGAAAAACCACTTTTCGCACTTGTGTTGGTGCAGGAAACCACATTTGCACTTGTATTAGTGTGGAAAATACACTTTTGCACTTGTATTAGTGTGGAAAAAACACTTTTTGCACTTGTGATAGTGTTGAAAAACCACTTTTCGCACTTGTGTTAGTGTTGAAAAACCACTTTTCACACTTGTGTTGGTGCAGGAAACCACTTTTGCACTTGTATTAGTGTGGAAAAACCACTTTTCGCACTTGTGTTAGTGTTGAAAAACCACTTTTCACACTTGTGTTGGTGCAGGAAACCACTTTTGCACTTGTATTATTGTGGAAAAAACACTTTTTGCACTTGTGATACTGTTGAAAAACCACTTTTCGCACTTCTGTTAGTGTTGAAAAACCACTTTTCGCACTTGTGTTAGTGTTGAAAAACTACTTTTCGCACTTGTGTTGGTGCAGGAAACCACTTTTGCACTTGTATTAGTGTGGAAAAAACACTTTTTGCACTTGTGATAGTGTTGAAAAACCACTTTTCGCACTTGTGTTAGTGTTGAAAAACCACTTTTCGCACTTGTGTTGGTGCAGGAAAGTACTTTTGTACTTGTATTAGTGTGGAAAAACCACTTTTCGCACTTGTGTTAGTGTTGAAAAAACACTTTTCGCACTTGTGTTGGTGCAGGAAACCACTTTTGCACTTGTATTAGTGTGGAAAAAACACTTTTTCCACTTGTGATAGTGTTGAAAAACCACTTTTCGCACTTGTGTTAGTGTTGAAAAACCACTTTTCGCACTTGTGTTGGTGCAGGAAACCACTTTTGCACTTGTATTAGTGTGGAAAAAACACTTTTTGCACTTGTGATAGTGTTGAAAAACCACTTTTCGCACTTGTGTTAGTGTTGAAAAACCACTTTTCGCACTTGTGTTAGTGTTGAAAAACCACGTTTCGCACTTGTGTTGGCGCAGGAAACCACTTTTGCACTTGTATTAGTGTGGGAAAAACACTTTTTGCACTTGTGATAGTGTTGAAAAACCACTTTTCGCACTTGTGTTGGTGCAGGAAACCACTTTTGCACTTGTATTAGTGTGGAAAAAACACTTTTTGCACTTGTGTTAGTGTTGAAAAACCACTTTTCGCACTTGTGTTGATGCAGGAAACCACTTTTGCACTTGTATTAGTGTGGAAAAACCACTTTTTGCTCTTGTATTAGTGTTGAAAAACCACTTTTCGCACTTGTGTTAGTGTTGAAAATCCACTTTTCGCAGTTGTGTTGGTGCAGGAAACCACTTTTGTACTTGTATTAGTGTGGAAAAAACACTTTTTGCACTTGTGATAGTGTTGAAAAACCACTTTTCGCACTTGTGTTAGTGTTGAAAAACCACTTTTCGCACTTCTGTTGGTGCAGGAAACCACTTTTGCACTTGTATTAGTGTGGAAAAACCACTTTTCGCACTTGTGTTAGTGTTGAAAAACCACTTTTCGCACTGGTGTTAGTGTTGAAAAACCACTTTTCGCACTTGTGTTGGTGCAGGAAACCACATTTGCACTTGTATTAGTGTGGAAAATACACTTTTTGCACTTGTGATAGTGTTGAAAAACCACTTTTTGCACTCGTGTTAGTGTTGAAAAACCACTTTTCGCACTTGTGTTAGTGTTGAAAAACCACTTTTCACACTTGTGTTGGTGCAGGAAACCACTTTTGCACTTGTATTATTATGGAAAAAACACTTTTTGCACTTGTGATACTGTTGAAAAACCACTTTTCGCACTTCTGTTAGTGTTGAAAAACCACTTTTCGCACTTGTGTTAGTGTTGAAAAACTACTTTTCGCACGTGTGTTGGTGCAGGAAACCACTTTTGCACTTGTATTAGTGTGGAAAAAACACTTTTTGCACTTGTGATAGTGTTGAAAAACCACTTTTCGCACTTGTGTTAGTGTTGAAAAACCACTTTTGCACTTGTATTAGTGTGGAAAAAACACTTTTTGCACTTGTGATAGTGTTGAAAAACCACTTTTCGCACTTGTGATAGTGTTGAAAAACCACTTTTCGCACTTGTGTTAGTGTTGAAAAACCACTTTTCACACTTGTGTTGGTGCAGGAAACCACTTTTGCACTTGTATTAGTGTGGAAAAACCACTTTTCGCACTTGTGTTAGTGTTGAAAAACCACTTTTCACACTTGTGTTGGTGCAGGAAACCACTTTTGCACTTGTATTAGTGTGGAAAAAGCACTTTTTGCACTTGTGATAGTGTTGAAAAAACACTTTTCGCACTTGTGTTAGTGTTGAAAAACCACTTTTCACACTTGTGTTAGTGTTGAAAAACCACTTTTCGCACTTGTGTTGGTGCAGGAAACCACATTTGCACTTGTATTAGTGTGGAAAAACCACTTTTCGCACTTGTGTTAGTGTTGAAAAACCACTTTTCACACTTGTGTTGGTGCAGGAAACCACTTTTGCACTTGTATTATTGTGGAAAAAACACTTTTTGCACTTGTGATACTGTTGAAAAACCACTTTTCGCACTTCTGTTAGTGTTGAAAAACCACTTTTCGCACTTGTGTTAGTGTTGAAAAACTACTTTTCGCACTTGTGTTGGTGCAGGAAACCACTTTTGCACTTGTATTAGTGTGGAAAAATCACTTTTTGCACTTGTGATAGTGTTGAAAAACCACTTTTCGCACTTGTGTTAGTGTTGAAAAACCACTTTTCGCACTTGTGTTGGTGCAGGAAACCACTTTTGTACTTGTATTAGTGTGGAAAAACCACTTTTCGCACTTGTGTTAGTGTTGAAAAAACACTTTTCACACTTGTGTTGGTGCAGGAAACCACTTTTGCACTTGTATTAGTGTGGAAAAAACACTTTTTGCACTTGTGATAGTGTTGAAAAACCACTTTTCGCACTTGTGTTAGTGTTGAAAAACCACTTTTCACACTTGTGTTGGTGCAGGAAACCACTTTTGCACTTGTATTAGTGTGGAAAAAACACTTTTCGCACTTGTGTTGGTGCAGGAAACCACTTTTGCACTTGTATTAGTGTGGAAAAAACACTTTTTGCCCTTGTGATAGTGTTGAAAAACCACTTTTCGCACTTGTGTTAGTGTTGAAAAACCACTTTTCGCACTTGTGTTGGTGCAGGACTCCACTTTTGCACTTGTATTAGTGTGGAAAAAACACTTTTCGCACTTGTGTTAGTGTTGAAAAAGCGCTTTTCGCACTTGTGTTAGTGTTGAAAAACCACTTTTCGCACTTGTGTTGGTGCAGGAAACCACATTTGCACTTGTATTAGTGTGGAAAAACCACTTTTCGCACTTGTGTTAGTGTTGAAAAACCACTTTTTGCACTTGTGTTGGTGCAGGAAACCACTTTTGCACTTGTATTAGTGTGGAAAAAACACTTTTTGCACTTGTGATAGTGTTGAAAAACCACTTTTCGCACTTGTGTTAGTGTTGAAAAACCACTTTTCACACTTGTGTTGGTGCAGGAAACCACTTTTGCACTTGTATTAGTGTGGAAAAACCACTTTTCGCACTTGTGTTAGTGTTGAAAAACCACTTTTCACACTTGTGTTGGTGCAGGAAACCACTTTTGCACTTGTATTATTGTGGAAAAAACACTTTTTGCACTTGTGATACTGTTGAAAAACCACTTTTCGCACTTCTGTTAGTGTTGAAAAACCACTTTTCGCACTTGTGTTAGTGTTGAAAAACTACTTTTCGCACTTGTGTTGGTGCAGGAAACCACTTTTGCACTTGTATTAGTGTGGAAAAAACACTTTTTGCACTTGTGATAGTGTTGAAAAACCACTTTTCGCACTTGTGTTAGTGTTGAAAAACCACTTTTCGCACTTGTGTTGGTGCAGGAAAGCACTTTTGTACTTGTATTAGTGTGGAAAAACCACTTTTCGCACTTGTGTTAGTGTTGAAAAAACACTTTTCGCACTTGTGTTGGTGCAGGAAACCACTTTTGCACTTGTATTAGTGTGGAAAAAACACTTTTTCCACTTGTGATAGTGTTGAAAAACCACTTTTCGCACTTGTGTTAGTGTTGAACAACCACTTTTCGCACTTGTGTTGGTGCAGGAAACCACTTTTGCACTTGTATTAGTGTGGAAAAAACACTTTTTGCACTTGTGATAGTGTTGAAAAACCACTTTTTGCACTTGTGTTAGTGTTGAAAAACCACTTTTCGCACTTGTGTTAGTGTTGAAAAACCACGTTTCGCACTTGTGTTGGCGCAGGAAACCACTTTTGCACTTGTATTAGTGTGGGAAAAACACTTTTTGCACTTGTGATAGTGTTGAAAAACCACTTTTCGCACTTGTGTTGGTGCAGGAAACCACTTTTGCACTTGTATTAGTGTGGAAAAAACACTTTTTGCACTTGTGTTAGTGTTGAAAAACCACTTTTCGCACTTGTGTTGATGCAGGAAACCACTTTTGCACTTGTATTAGTGTGGAAAAACCACTTTTTGCTCTTGTGTTAGTGTTGAAAAACCACTTTTCGCACTTGTGTTAGTGTTGAAAATCCACTTTTCGCAGTTGTGTTGGTGCAGGAAACCACTTTTGTACTTGTATTAGTGTGGAAAAAACACTTTTTGCACTTGTGATAGTGTTGAAAAACCACTTTTCGCACTTGTGTTAGTGTTGAAAAACCACTTTTCGCACTTCTGTTGGTGCAGGAAACCACTTTTGCACTTGTATTAGTGTGGAAAAACCACTTTTCGCACTTGTGTTAGTGTTGAAAAACCACTTTTCGCACTGGTGTTAGTGTTGAAAAACCACTTTTCGCACTTGTGTTGGTGCAGGAAACCACATTTGTACTTGTATTAGTGTGGAAAAAACACTTTTTGCACTTGTGATACTGTTGAAAAACCACTTTTCGCACTTCTGTTAGTGTTGAAAAACCACTTTTCGCACTTGTGTTAGTGTTGAAAAACTACTTTTCGCACGTGTGTTGGTGCAGGAAACCACTTTTGCACTTGTATTAGTGTGGAAAAAACACTTTTTGCACTTGTGATAGTGTTGAAAAACCACTTTTCGCACTTGTGTTAGTGTTGAAAAACCACTTTTCGCACTTGTGTTGGTGCAGGAAACCACTTTTGCACTTGTATTAGTGTGGAAAAACCACTTTTCGCACTTGTGTTAGTGTTGAAAAAACACTTTTCGCACTTGTGTTGGTGCAGGAAACCACTTTTGCACTTGTATTAGTGTGGAAAAAACACTTTTTGCACTTGTGATAGTGTTGAAAAATCACTTTTCGCACTTGTGTTAGTGTTGAAAAACCACTTTTCGCACTTGTGTTGGTGCAGGAAACCACTTTTGCACTTGTATTAGTGTGGAAAAAACACTTTTTGCACTTGTGATAGTGTTGAAAAACCACTTTTCGCACTTGTGTTAGTGTTGAAAAACCACTTTTCGCACTTGTGTTAGTGTTGAAAAACCACGTTTCGCACTTGTGTTGGCGCAGGAAACCACTTTTGCACTTGTATTAGTGTGGGAAAAACACTTTTTGCACTTGTGATAGTGTTGAAAAACCACTTTTCGCACTTGTGTTAGTGTTGAAAAACCACTTTTCGCACTTGTGTTGGTGCAGGAAACCACTTTTGCACTTGTATTAGTGTGGAAAAACCACTTTTCGCACTTGTGTTTGTGTTGAAAAACCACTTTTCGCACTTGTGTTAGTGTTGAAAAACCAGTTTTCGCACTTGTGTTGGTGCAGGAAACCACTTTTGCACTTGTATTAGTGTGGAAAAAACACTTTTCGCACTTGTGTTGGTGCAGGAAACCACTTTTGCACTTGTATTAGTGTGGAAAAAACACTTTTTGCCCTTGTGATAGTGTTGAAAAACCACATTTCGCACTTGTGTTAGTGTTGAAAAACCACTTTTCGCACTTGTGTTGGTGCAGGAAACCACTTTTGCACTTGTATTAGTGATGAAAAAACACTTTTTGCACTTGTGATAGTGTTGAAAAACCACTTTTTGCACTCGTGTTAGTGTTGAAAAACCACTTTTCGCACTTGTGTTAGTGTTGAAAAACCACTTTTCACATTTGTGTTGGTGCAGGAAACCACTTTTGCACTTGTATTATTATGGAAAAAACACTTTTTGCACTTGTGATACTGTTGAAAAACCACTCTTCGCACTTCTGTTAGTGTTGAAAAACCACTTTTCACACTTGTGTTAGTGTTGAAAAACTACTTTTCGCACGTGTGTTGGTGCAGGAAACCACTTTTGCACTTGTATTAGTGTGGAAAAAACACTTTTTGCACTTGTGATAGTGTTGAAAAACCACTTTTCGCACTTGTGTTAGTGTTGAAAAACCACTTTTCGCACTTGTGTTGGTGCAGGAAACCACTTTTGCACTTGTATTAGTGTGGAAAAACCACTTTTCGCACTTGTGTTAGTGTTGAAAAAACACTTTTCGCACTTGTGTTGGTGCAGGAAACCACTTTTGCACTTGTATTAGTGTGGAAAAAACACTTTTTGCACTTGTGATAGTGTTGAAAAATCACTTTTCGCACTTGTGTTAGTGTTGAAAAACCACTTTTCGCACTTGTGTTGGTGCAGGAAACCACTTTTGCACTTGTATTAGTGTGGAAAAAACACTTTTTGCACTTGTGATAGTGTTGAAAAACCACTTTTCGCACTTGTGTTAGTGTTGAAAAACCACTTTTCGCACTTGTGTTAGTGTTGAAAAACCACGTTTCGCACTTGTGTTGGCGCAGGAAACCACTTTTGCACTTGTATTAGTGTGGGAAAAACACTTTTTGCACTTGTATTAGTGTGGAAAAAACACTTTTTGCACTTGTGATAGTGTTGAAAAACCACTTTTCGCACTTGTGTTAGTGTTGAAAAACCACTTTTGCACTTGTATTAGTGTGGAAAAAACACTTTTTGCACTTGTGATAGTGTTGAAAAACCACTTTTCGCACTTGTGTTAGTGTTGAAAAACCACTTTTCGCACTTGTGTTGGTGCAGGAAAGCACTTTTGTACTTGTATTAGTGTGGAAAAACCACTTTTCGCACTTGTGTTAGTGTTGAAAAAACACTTTTCGCACTTGTGTTGGTGCAGGAAACCACTTTTGCACTTGTATTAGTGTGGAAAAAACACTTTTTCCACTTGTGATAGTGTTGAAAAACCACTTTTCGCACTTGTGTTAGTGTTGAAAAACCACTTTTCGCACTTGTGTTGGTGCAGGAAACCACTTTTGCACTTGTATTAGTGTGGAAAAAACACTTTTTGCACTTGTGATAGTGTTGAAAAACCACTTTTCGCACTTGTGTTAGTGTTGAAAAACCACTTTTCGCACTTGTGTTAGTGTTGAAAAACCACGTTTCGCACTTGTGTTGGCGCAGGAAACCACTTTTGCACTTGTATTAGTGTGGGAAAAACACTTTTTGCACTTGTGATAGTGTTGAAAAACCACTTTTCGCACTTGTGTTGGTGCAGGAAACCACTTTTGCACTTGTATTAGTGTGGAAAAAACACTTTTTGCACTTGTGTTAGTGTTGAAAAACCACTTTTCGCACTTGTGTTGATGCAGGAAACCACTTTTGCACTTGTATTAGTGTGGAAAAACCACTTTTTGCTCTTGTGTTAGTGTTGAAAAACCACTTTTCGCACTTGTGTTAGTGTTGAAAATCCACTTTTCGCAGTTGTGTTGGTGCAGGAAACCACTTTTGTACTTGTATTAGTGTGGAAAAAACACTTTTTGCACTTGTGATAGTGTTGAAAAACCACTTTTCGCACTTGTGTTAGTGTTGAAAAACCACTTTTCGCACTTCTGTTGGTGCAGGAAACCACTTTTGCACTTGTATTAGTGTGGAAAAACCACTTTTCGCACTTGTGTTAGTGTTGAAAAACCACTTTTCGCACTGGTGTTAGTGTTGAAAAACCACTTTTCGCACTTGTGTTGGTGCAGGAAACCACATTTGTACTTGTATTAGTGTGGAAAAAACACTTTTTGCACTTGTGATACTGTTGAAAAACCACTTTTCGCACTTCTGTTAGTGTTGAAAAACCACTTTTCGCACTTGTGTTAGTGTTGAAAAACTACTTTTCGCACGTGTGTTGGTGCAGGAAACCACTTTTGCACTTGTATTAGTGTGGAAAAAACACTTTTTGCACTTGTGATAGTGTTGAAAAACCACTTTTCGCACTTGTGTTAGTGTTGAAAAACCACTTTTCGCACTTGTGTTGGTGCAGGAAACCACTTTTGCACTTGTATTAGTGTGGAAAAACCACTTTTCGCACTTGTGTTAGTGTTGAAAAAACACTTTTCGCACTTGTGTTGGTGCAGGAAACCACTTTTGCACTTGTATTAGTGTGGAAAAAACACTTTTTGCACTTGTGATAGTGTTGAAAAATCACTTTTCGCACTTGTGTTAGTGTTGAAAAACCACTTTTCGCACTTGTGTTGGTGCAGGAAACCACTTTTGCACTTGTATTAGTGTGGAAAAAACACTTTTTGCACTTGTGATAGTGTTGAAAAACCACTTTTCGCACTTGTGTTAGTGTTGAAAAACCACTTTTCGCACTTGTGTTAGTGTTGAAAAACCACGTTTCGCACTTGTGTTGGCGCAGGAAACCACTTTTGCACTTGTATTAGTGTGGGAAAAACACTTTTTGCACTTGTGATAGTGTTGAAAAACCACTTTTCGCACTTGTGTTAGTGTTGAAAAACCACTTTTCGCACTTGTGTTGGTGCAGGAAACCACTTTTGCACTTGTATTAGTGTGGAAAAACCACTTTTCGCACTTGTGTTTGTGTTGAAAAACCACTTTTCGCACTTGTGTTAGTGTTGAAAAACCAGTTTTCGCACTTGTGTTGGTGCAGGAAACCACTTTTGCACTTGTATTAGTGTGGAAAAAACACTTTTCGCACTTGTGTTGGTGCAGGAAACCACTTTTGCACTTGTATTAGTGTGGAAAAAACACTTTTTGCCCTTGTGATAGTGTTGAAAAACCACATTTCGCACTTGTGTTAGTGTTGAAAAACCACTTTTCGCACTTGTGTTGGTGCAGGAAACCACTTTTGCACTTGTATTAGTGATGAAAAAACACTTTTTGCACTTGTGATAGTGTTGAAAAACCACTTTTTGCACTCGTGTTAGTGTTGAAAAACCACTTTTCGCACTTGTGTTAGTGTTGAAAAACCACTTTTCACATTTGTGTTGGTGCAGGAAACCACTTTTGCACTTGTATTATTATGGAAAAAACACTTTTTGCACTTGTGATACTGTTGAAAAACCACTCTTCGCACTTCTGTTAGTGTTGAAAAACCACTTTTCACACTTGTGTTAGTGTTGAAAAACTACTTTTCGCACGTGTGTTGGTGCAGGAAACCACTTTTGCACTTGTATTAGTGTGGAAAAAACACTTTTTGCACTTGTGATAGTGTTGAAAAACCACTTTTCGCACTTGTGTTAGTGTTGAAAAACCACTTTTCGCACTTGTGTTGGTGCAGGAAACCACTTTTGCACTTGTATTAGTGTGGAAAAACCACTTTTCGCACTTGTGTTAGTGTTGAAAAAACACTTTTCGCACTTGTGTTGGTGCAGGAAACCACTTTTGCACTTGTATTAGTGTGGAAAAAACACTTTTTGCACTTGTGATAGTGTTGAAAAATCACTTTTCGCACTTGTGTTAGTGTTGAAAAACCACTTTTCGCACTTGTGTTGGTGCAGGAAACCACTTTTGCACTTGTATTAGTGTGGAAAAAACACTTTTTGCACTTGTGATAGTGTTGAAAAACCACTTTTCGCACTTGTGTTAGTGTTGAAAAACCACTTTTCGCACTTGTGTTAGTGTTGAAAAACCACGTTTCGCACTTGTGTTGGCGCAGGAAACCACTTTTGCACTTGTATTAGTGTGGGAAAAACACTTTTTGCACTTGTATTAGTGTGGAAAAAACACTTTTTGCACTTGTGATAGTGTTGAAAAACCACTTTTCGCACTTGTGTTAGTGTTGAAAAACCACTTTTGCACTTGTATTAGTGTGGAAAAAACACTTTTTGCACTTGTGATAGTGTTCAAAAACCACTTTTCGCACTTGTGATAGTGTTGAAAAACCACTTTTCGCACTTGTGTTAGTGTTGAAAAACCACTTTTCACACTTGTGTTGGTGCAGGAAACCACTTTTGCACTTGTATTAGTGTGGAAAAACCACTTTTCGCACTTGTGTTAGTGTTGAAAAACCACTTTTCACACTTGTGTTGGTGCAGGAAACCACTTTTGCACTTGTATTAGTGTGGAAAAAACACTTTTTGCACTTGTGATAGTGTTGAAAAAACACTTTTCGCACTTGTGTTAGTCTTGAAAAACCACTTTTCGCACTTGTGATAGTGTTGAAAAACCACTTTTCGCACTTGTGTTAGTGTTGAAAAACCACTTTTCACACTTGTGTTGGTGCAGGAAACCACTTTTGCACTTGTATTAGTGTGGAAAAACCACTTTTCGCACTTGTGTTAGTGTTGAAAAACCACTTTTCACACTTGTGTTGGTGCAGGAAACCACTTTTGCACTTGTATTATTGTGGAAAAAACACTTTTTGCACTTGTGATGCTGTTGAAAAACCACTTTTCGCACTTCTGTTAGTGTTGAAAAACCACTTTTCGCACTTGTGTTAGTGTTGAAAAACTACTTTTCGCACTTGTGTTGGTGCAGGAAACCACTTTTGCACTTGTATTAGTGTGGAAAAAACACTTTTTGCACTTGTGATAGTGTTGAAAAACCACTTTTCGCACTTGTGTTAGTGTTGAAAAACCACTTTTCGCACTTGTGTTGGTGCAGGAAACCACTTTTGTACTTGTATTAGTGTGGAAAAACCACTTTTCGCACTTGTGTTAGTGTTGAAAAAACACTTTTCACACTTGTGTTGGTGCAGGAAACCACTTTTGCACTTGTATTAGTGTGGAAAAAACACTTTTTGCACTTGTGATAGTGTTGAAAAACCACTTTTCGCACTTGTGTTAGTGTTGAAAAACCACTTTTCACACTTGTGTTGGTCCAGGAAACCACTTTTGCACTTGTATTAGTGTGGAAAAAACACTTTTTGCACTTGTGATAGTGTTGAAAAACCACTTTTCGCACTTGTGTTAGTGTTGAAAAACCACTTTTCGCACTTGTGTTGGTGCAGGAAACCACTTTTGCACTTGTATTAGTGTGGAAAAAACACTTTTCGCACTTGCGTTGGTGCAGGAAACCACTTTTGCACTTGTATTAGTGTGGAAAAAACACTTTTTGCCCTTGTGATAGTGTTGAAAAACCACTTTTCGCACTTGTGTTAGTGTTGAAAAACCACTTTTCGCACTTGTGTTGGTGCAGGAAACCACTTTTGCACTTGTATTAGTGTGGAAAAAACACTTTTCGCACTTGTGTTAGTGTTGAAAAAGCGCTTTTCGCACTTGTGATACTGTTGAAAAACCACTTTTCGCACTTCTGTTAGTGTTGAAAAACCACTTTTCGCACTTGTGTTAGTGTTGAAAAACTACTTTTCGCACGTGTGTTGGTGCAGGAAACCACTTTTGCACTTGTATTAGTGTGGAAAAAACACTTTTTGCACTTGTGATAGTGTTGAAAAACCACTTTTCGCACTTGTGTTAGTGTTGAAAAACCACTTTTCGCACTTGTGTTGGTGCAGGAAACCACTTTTGCACTTGTATTAGTGTGGAAAAACCACTTTTCGCACTTGTGTTAGTGTTGAAAAAACACTTTTCGCACTTGTGTTGGTGCAGGAAACCACTTTTGCACTTGTATTAGTGTGGAAAAAACACTTTTTGCACTTGTGATAGTGTTGAAAAATCACTTTTCGCACTTGTGTTAGTGTTGAAAAACCACTTTTCGCACTTGTGTTGGTGCAGGAAACCACTTTTGCACTTGTATTAGTGTGGAAAAAACACTTTTTGCACTTGTGATAGTGTTGAAAAACCACTTTTCGCACTTGTGTTAGTGTTGAAAAACCACTTTTCGCACTTGTGTTAGTGTTGAAAAACCACGTTTCGCACTTGTGTTGGCGCAGGAAACCACTTTTGCACTTGTATTAGTGTGGGAAAAACACTTTTTGCACTTGTGATAGTGTTGAAAAACCACTTTTCGCACTTGTGTTAGTGTTGAAAAACCACTTTTCGCACTTGTGTTGGTGCAGGAAACCACTTTTGCACTTGTATTAGTGTGGAAAAAACACTTTTCGCACTTGTGTTGGTGCAGGAAACCACTTTTGCACTTGTATTAGTGTGGAAAAAACACTTTTTGCCCTTGTGATAGTGTTGAAAAACCACATTTCGCACTTGTGTTAGTGTTGAAAAACCACTTTTCGCACTTGTATTAGTGATGAAAAAACACTTTTTGCACTTGTGATAGTGTTGAAAAACCACTTTTTGCACTCGTGTTAGTGTTGAAAAACCACTTTTCGCACTTGTGTTAGTGTTGAAAAACCACTTTTCACATTTGTGTTGGTGCAGGAAACCACTTTTGCACTTGTATTATTATGGAAAAAACACTTTTTGCACTTGTGATACTGTTGAAAAACCACTCTTCGCACTTCTGTTAGTGTTGAAAAACCACTTTTCACACTTGTGTTAGTGTTGAAAAACTACTTTTCGCACGTGTGTTGGTGCAGGAAACCACTTTTGCACTTGTATTAGTGTGGAAAAAACACTTTTTGCACTTGTGATAGTGTTGAAAAACCACTTTTCGCACTTGTGTTAGTGTTGAAAAACCACTTTTCGCACTTGTGTTGGTGCAGGAAACCACTTTTGCACTTGTATTAGTGTGGAAAAACCACTTTTCGCACTTGTGTTAGTGTTGAAAAAACACTTTTCGCACTTGTGTTGGTGCAGGAAACCACTTTTGCACTTGTATTAGTGTGGAAAAAACACTTTTTGCACTTGTGATAGTGTTGAAAAATCACTTTTCGCACTTGTGTTAGTGTTGAAAAACCACTTTTCGCACTTGTGTTGGTGCAGGAAACCACTTTTGCACTTGTATTAGTGTGGAAAAAACACTTTTTGCACTTGTGATAGTGTTGAAAAACCACTTTTCGCACTTGTGTTAGTGTTGAAAAACCACTTTTCGCACTTGTGTTAGTGTTGAAAAACCACGTTTCGCACTTGTGTTGGCGCAGGAAACCACTTTTGCACTTGTATTAGTGTGGGAAAAACACTTTTTGCACTTGTATTAGTGTGGAAAAAACACTTTTTGCACTTGTGATAGTGTTGAAAAACCACTTTTCGCACTTGTGTTAGTGTTGAAAAACCACTTTTGCACTTGTATTAGTGTGGAAAAAACACTTTTTGCACTTGTGATAGTGTTCAAAAACCACTTTTCGCACTTGTGATAGTGTTGAAAAACCACTTTTCGCACTTGTGTTAGTGTTGAAAAACCACTTTTCACACTTGTGTTGGTGCAGGAAACCACTTTTGCACTTGTATTAGTGTGGAAAAACCACTTTTCGCACTTGTGTTAGTGTTGAAAAACCACTTTTCACACTTGTGTTGGTGCAGGAAACCACTTTTGCACTTGTATTAGTGTGGAAAAAACACTTTTTGTACTTGTGATAGTGTTGAAAAAACACTTTTCGCACTTGTGTTAGTCTTGAAAAACCACTTTTCGCACTTGTGATAGTGTTGAAAAACCACTTTTCGCACTTGTGTTAGTGTTGAAAAACCACTTTTCACACTTGTGTTGGTGCAGGAAACCACTTTTGCACTTGTATTAGTGTGGAAAAAACACTTTTCGCACTTGTGTTAGTGTTGAAAAAGCGCTTTTCGCACTTGTGATACTGTTGAAAAACCACTTTTCGCACTTCTGTTAGTGTTGAAAAACCACTTTTCGCACTTGTGTTAGTGTTGAAAAACTACTTTTCGCACGTGTGTTGGTGCAGGAAACCACTTTTGCACTTGTATTAGTGTGGAAAAAACACTTTTTGCACTTGTGATAGTGTTGAAAAACCACTTTTCGCACTTGTGTTAGTGTTGAAAAACCACTTTTCGCACTTGTGTTGGTGCAGGAAACCACTTTTGCACTTGTATTAGTGTGGAAAAACCACTTTTCGCACTTGTGTTAGTGTTGAAAAAACACTTTTCGCACTTGTGTTGGTGCAGGAAACCACTTTTGCACTTGTATTAGTGTGGAAAAAACACTTTTTGCACTTGTGATAGTGTTGAAAAATCACTTTTCGCACTTGTGTTAGTGTTGAAAAACCACTTTTCGCACTTGTGTTCGTGCAGGAAACCACTTTTGCACTTGTATTAGTGTGGAAAAAACACTTTTTGCACTTGTGATAGTGTTGAAAAACCACTTTTCGCACTTGTGTTAGTGTTGAAAAACCACTTTTCGCACTTGTGTTAGTGTTGAAAAACCACGTTTCGCACTTGTGTTGGCGCAGGAAACCACTTTTGCACTTGTATTAGTGTGGGAAAAACACTTTTTGCACTTGTGATAGTGTTGAAAAACCACTTTTCGCACTTGTGTTAGTGTTGAAAAACCACTTTTCGCACTTGTGTTGGTGCAGGAAACCACTTTTGCACTTGTATTAGTGTGGAAAAAACACTTTTCGCACTTGTGTTGGTGCAGGAAACCACTTTTGCACTTGTATTAGTGTGGAAAAAACACTTTTTGCCCTTGTGATAGTGTTGAAAAACCACATTTCGCACTTGTGTTAGTGTTGAAAAACCACTTTTCGCACTTGTATTAGTGATGAAAAAACACTTTTTGCACTTGTGATAGTGTTGAAAAACCACTTTTTGCACTCGTGTTAGTGTTGAAAAACCACTTTTCGCACTTGTGTTAGTGTTGAAAAACCACTTTTCACATTTGTGTTGGTGCAGGAAACCACTTTTGCACTTGTATTATTATGGAAAAAACACTTTTTGCACTTGTGATACTGTTGAAAAACCACTCTTCGCACTTCTGTTAGTGTTGAAAAACCACTTTTCACACTTGTGTTAGTGTTGAAAAACTACTTTTCGCACGTGTGTTGGTGCAGGAAACCACTTTTGCACTTGTATTAGTGTGGAAAAAACACTTTTTGCACTTGTGATAGTGTTGAAAAACCACTTTTCGCACTTGTGTTAGTGTTGAAAAACCACTTTTCGCACTTGTGTTGGTGCAGGAAACCACTTTTGCACTTGTATTAGTGTGGAAAAACCACTTTTCGCACTTGTGTTAGTGTTGAAAAAACACTTTTCGCACTTGTGTTGGTGCAGGAAACCACTTTTGCACTTGTATTAGTGTGGAAAAAACACTTTTTGCACTTGTGATAGTGTTGAAAAATCACTTTTCGCACTTGTGTTAGTGTTGAAAAACCACTTTTCGCACTTGTGTTGGTGCAGGAAACCACTTTTGCACTTGTATTAGTGTGGAAAAAACACTTTTTGCACTTGTGATAGTGTTGAAAAACCACTTTTCGCACTTGTGTTAGTGTTGAAAAACCACTTTTCGCACTTGTGTTAGTGTTGAAAAACCACGTTTCGCACTTGTGTTGGCGCAGGAAACCACTTTTGCACTTGTATTAGTGTGGGAAAAACACTTTTTGCACTTGTATTAGTGTGGAAAAAACACTTTTTGCACTTGAGATAGTGTTGAAAAACCACTTTTCGCACTTGTGTTAGTGTTGAAAAACCACTTTTGCACTTGTATTAGTGTGGAAAAAACACTTTTTGCACTTGTGATAGTGTTCAAAAACCACTTTTCGCACTTGTGATAGTGTTGAAAAACCACTTTTCGCACTTGTGTTAGTGTTGAAAAACCACTTTTCACACTTGTGTTGGTGCAGGAAACCACTTTTGCACTTGTATTAGTGTGGAAAAACCACTTTTCGCACTTGTGTTAGTGTTGAAAAACCACTTTTCACACTTGTGTTGGTGCAGGAAACCACTTTTGCACTTGTATTAGTGTGGAAAAAACACTTTTTGCACTTGTGATAGTGTTGAAAAAACACTTTTCGCACTTGTGTTAGTCTTGAAAAACCACTTTTCGCACTTGTGATAGTGTTGAAAAACCACTTTTCGCACTTGTGTTAGTGTTGAAAAACCACTTTTCACACTTGTGTTGGTGCAGGAAACCACTTTTGCACTTGTATTAGTGTGGAAAAACCACTTTTCGCACTTGTGTTAGTGTTGAAAAACCACTTTTCACACTTGTGTTGGTGCAGGAAACCACTTTTGCACTTGTATTATTGTGGAAAAAACACTTTTTGCACTTGTGATGCTGTTGAAAAACCACTTTTCGCACTTCTGTTAGTGTTGAAAAACCACTTTTCGCACTTGTGTTAGTGTTGAAAAACTACTTTTCGCACTTGTGTTGGTGCAGGAAACCACTTTTGCACTTGTATTAGTGTGGAAAAAACACTTTTTGCACTTGTGATAGTGTTGAAAAACCACTTTTCGCACTTGTGTTAGTGTTGAAAAACCACTTTTCGCACTTGTGTTGGTGCAGGAAACCACTTTTGTACTTGTATTAGTGTGGAAAAACCACTTTTTGCACTTGTGTTAGTGTTGAAAAAACACTTTTCACACTTGTGTTGGTGCAGGAAACCACTTTTGCACTTGTATTAGTGTGGAAAAAACACTTTTTGCACTTGTGATAGTGTTGAAAAACCACTTTTCGCACTTGTGTTAGTGTTGAAAAACCACTTTTCACACTTGTGTTGGTGCAGGAAACCACTTTTGCACTTGTATTAGTGTGGAAAAAACACTTTTTGCACTTGTGATAGTGTTGAAAAACCACTTTTCGCACTTGTGTTAGTGTTGAAAAACCACTTTTCGCACTTGTGTTGGTGCAGGAAACCACTTTTGCACTTGTATTAGTGTGGAAAAAACACTTTTCGCACTTGTGTTAGTGTTGAAAAAGCGCTTTTCGCACTTGTGTTAGTGTTGAAAAACCACTTTTCGCACTTGTGTTGGTGCAGGAAACCACATTTGCACTTGTATTAGTGTGGAAAAACCACTTTTCGCACTTGTGTTTGTGTTGAAAAACCACTTTTTGCACTTGTGTTGGTGCAGGAAACCACTTTTGCACTTGTATTAGTGTGGAAAAAACACTTTTTGCACTTGTGATAGTGTTGAAAAACCACTTTTCGCACTTGTGTTAGTGTTGAAAAACCACTTTTCACACTTGTGTTGGTGCAGGAAACCACTTTTGCACTTGTATTAGTGTGGAAAAACCACTTTTCGCACTTGTGTTAGTGTTGAAAAACCACTTTTCACACTTGTGTTGGTGCAGGAAACCACTTTTGCACTTGTATTATTGTGGAAAAAACACTTTTTGCACTTGTGATACTGTTGAAAAACCACTTTTCGCACTTCTGTTAGTGTTGAAAAACCACTTTTCGCACTTGTGTTAGTGTTGAAAAACTACTTTTCGCACTTGTGTTGGTGCAGGAAACCACTTTTGCACTTGTATTAGTGTGGAAAAAACACTTTTTGCACTTGTGATAGTGTTGAAAAACCACTTTTCGCACTTGTGTTAGTGTTGAAAAACCACTTTTCGCACTTGTGTTGGTGCAGGAAAGCACTTTTGTACTTGTATTAGTGTGGAAAAACCACTTTTCGCACTTGTGTTAGTGTTGAAAAAACACTTTTCGCACTTGTGTTGGTGCAGGAAACCACTTTTGCACTTGTATTAGTGTGGAAAAAACACTTTTTCCACTTGTGATAGTGTTGAAAAACCACTTTTTGCACTTGTGTTAGTGTTGAAAAACCACTTTTCGCACTTGTGTTGGTGCAGGAAACCACTTTTGCACTTGTATTAGTGTGGAAAAAACACTTTTTGCACTTGTGATAGTGTTGAAAAACCACTTTTCGCACTTGTGTTAGTGTTGAAAAACCACTTTTCGCACTTGTGTTAGTGTTGAAAAACCACGTTTCGCACTTGTGTTGGCGCAGGAAACCACTTTTGCACTTGTATTAGTGTGGGAAAAACACTTTTTGCACTTGTGATAGTGTTGAAAAACGACTTTTCGCACTTGTGTTGGTGCAGGAAACCACTTTTGCACTTGTATTAGTGTGGAAAAAACACTTTTTGCACTTGTGTTAGTGTTGAAAAACCACTTTTCGCACTTGTGTTGATGCAGGAAACCACTTTTGCACTTGTATTAGTGTGGAAAAACCACTTTTTGCTCTTGTGTTAGTGTTGAAAAACCACTTTTCGCACTTGTGTTAGTGTTGAAAATCCACTTTTCGCAGTTGTGTTGGTGCAGGAAACCACTTTTGTACTTGTATTAGTGTGGAAAAAACACTTTTTGCACTTGTGATAGTGTTGAAAAACCACTTTTCGCACTTGTGTTAGTGTTGAAAAACCACTTTTCGCACTTCTGTTGGTGCAGGAAACCACTTTTGCACTTGTATTAGTGTGGAAAAACCACTTTTCGCACTTGTGTTAGTGTTGAAAAACCACTTTTCGCATTGGTGTTAGTGTTGAAAAACCACTTTTCGCACTTGTGTTGGTGCAGGAAACCACATTTGCACTTGTATTAGTGTGGAAAATACACTTTTTGCACTTGTGATAGTGTTGAAAAACCACTTTTTGCACTCGTGTTAGTGTTGAAAAACCACTTTTCGCACTTGTGTTAGTGTTGAAAAACCACTTTTCACACTTGTGTTGGTGCAGGAAACCACTTTTGCACTTGTATTATTATGGAAAAAACACTTTTTGCACTTGTGATACTGTTGAAAAACCACTTTTCGCACTTCTGTTAGTGTTGAAAAACCACTTTTCGCACTTGTGTTAGTGTTGAAAAACTACTTTTCGCACGTGTGTTGGTGCAGGAAACCACTTTTGCACTTGTATTAGTGTGGAAAAAACACTTTTTGCACTTGTGATAGTGTTGAAAAACCACTTTTCGCACTTGTGTTAGTGTTGAAAAACCACTTTTCGCACTTGTGTTGGTGCAGGAAACCACTTTTGCACTTGTATTAGTGTGGAAAAACCACTTTTCGCACTTGTGTTAGTGTTGAAAAAACACTTTTCGCACTTGTGTTGGTGCAGGAAACCACTTTTGCACTTGTATTAGTGTGGAAAAAACACTTTTTGCACTTGTGATAGTGTTGAAAAATCACTTTTCGCACTTGTGTTAGTGTTGAAAAACCACTTTTCGCACTTGTGTTGGTGCAGGAAACCACTTTTGCACTTGTATTAGTGTGGAAAAAACACTTTTTGCACTTGTGATAGTGTTGAAAAACCACTTTTCGCACTTGTGTTAGTCGTGAAAAACCACTTTTCGCACTTGTGTTAGTGTTGAAAAACCACGTTTCGCACTTGTGTTGGCGCAGGAAACCACTTTTGCACTTGTATTAGTGTGGGAAAAACACTTTTTGCACTTGTGATAGTGTTGAAAAACCACTTTTCGCACTTGTGTTAGTGTTGAAAAACCACTTTTCGCACTTGTGTTGGTGCAGGAAACCACTTTTGCACTTGTATTAGTGTGGAAAAACCACTTTTCGCACTTGTGTTTGTGTTGAAAAACCACTTTTCGCACTTGTGTTAGTGTTGAAAAACCAGTTTTCGCACTTGTGTTGGTGCAGGAAACCACTTTTGCACTTGTATTAGTGTGGAAAAAACACTTTTCGCACTTGTGTTGGTGCAGGAAACCACTTTCGCACTTGTATTAGTGTGGAAAAAACACTTTTTGCCCTTGTGATAGTGTTGAAAAACCACTTTTCGCACTTGTGTTAGTGTTGAAAAACCACTTTTCGCACTTGTGTTGGTGCAGGAAACCACTTTTGCACTTGTATTAGTGATGAAAAAACACTTTTTGCACTTGTGATAGTGTTGAAAAACCACTTTTTGCACTCGTGTTAGTGTTGAAAAACCACTTTTCGCACTTGTGTTAGTGTTGAAAAACCACTTTTCACACTTGTGTTGGTGCAGGAAACCACTTTTGCACTTGTATTATTATGGAAAAAACACTTTTTGCACTTGTGATACTGTTGAAAAACCACTTTTCGCACTTCTGTTAGTGTTGAAAAACCACTTTTCACACTTGTGTTAGTGTTGAAAAACTACTTTTCGCACGTGTGTTGGTGCAGGAAACCACTTTTGCACTTGTATTAGTGTTGAAAAAACACTTTTTGCACTTGTGATAGTGTTGAAAAACCACTTTTCGCACTTGTGTTAGTGTTGAAAAACCACTTTTCGCACTTGTGTTGGTGCAGGAAACCACTTTTGCACTTGTATTAGTGTGGAAAAACCACTTTTCGCACTTGTGTTAGTGTTGAAAAAACACTTTTCGCACTTGTGTTGGTGCAGGAAACCACTTTTGCACTTGTATTAGTGTGGAAAAAACACTTTTTGCACTTGTGATAGTGTTGAAAAATCACTTTTCGCACTTGTGTTAGTGTTGAAAAACCACTTTTCGCACTTGTGTTGGTGCAGCAAACCACTTTTGCACTTGTATTAGTGTGGAAAAAACACTTTTTGCACTTGTGATAGTGTTGAAAAACCACTTTTCGCACTTGTGTTAGTGTTGAAAAACCACTTTTCGCACTTGTGTTAGTGTTGAAAAACCACGTTTCGCACTTGTGTTGGCGCAGGAAACCACTTTTGCACTTGTATTAGTGTGGGAAAAACACTTTTTGCACTTGTGATAGTGTTGAAAAACCACTTTTCGCACTTGTGTTAGTGTTGAAAAACCACTTTTCGCACTTGTGTTGGTGCAGGAAACCACTTTTGCACTTGTATTAGTGTGGAAAAACCACTTTTCGTACTTGTGTTTGTGCTGAAAAACCACTTTTCGCACTTGTGTTAGTGTTGAAAAACCAGTTTTCGCACTTGTGTTGGTGCAGGAAACCACTTTTGCACTTGTATTAGTGTGGAAAAAACACTTTTCGCACTTGTGTTGGTGCAGGAAACCACTTTTGCACTTGTATTAGTGTGGAAAAAACACTTTTTGCCCTTGTGATAGTGTTGAAAAACCACATTTCGCACTTGTGTTAGTGTTGAAAAACCACTTTTCGCACTTGTGTTGGTGCAGGAAACCACTTTTGCACTTGTATTAGTGATGAAAAAACACTTTTTGCACTTGTGATAGTGTTGAAAAACCACTTTTTGCACTCGTGTTAGTGTTGAAAAACCACTTTTCGCACTTGTGTTAGTGTTGAAAAACCACTTTTCACATTTGTGTTGGTGCAGGAAACCACTTTTGCACTTGTATTATTATGGAAAAAACACTTTTTGCACTTGTGATACTGTTGAAAAACCACTCTTCGCACTTCTGTTAGTGTTGAAAAACCACTTTTCACACTTGTGTTGGTGCAGGAAACCACTTTTGCACTTGTATTAGTGTGGAAAAAACACTTTTTGCACTTGTGATAGTGTTGAAAAACCACTTTTCGCACTTGTGTTAGTGTTGAAAAACCACTTTTCGCACTTGTGTTAGTGTTGAAAAACCACGTTTCGCACTTGTGTTGGCGCAGGAAACCACTTTTGCACTTGTATTAGTGTGGGAAAAACACTTTTTGCACTTGTATTAGTGTGGAAAAAACACTTTTTGCACTTGTGATAGTGTTGAAAAACCACTTTTCGCACTTGTGTTAGTGTTGAAAAACCACTTTTGCACTTGTATTAGTGTGGAAAAAACACTTTTTGCACTTGTGATAGTGTTCAAAAACCACTTTTCGCACTTGTGATAGTGTTGAAAAACCACTTTTCGCACTTGTGTTGGTGCAGGAAAACCACTTTTGCACTTGTATTATTATGGAAAAAACACTTTTTGCACTTGTGATACTGTTGAAAAACCACTTTTCGCACTTGTGTTAGTGTTGAAAAACCACTTTTCGCACTTGTGTTGGTGCAGGAAACCACTTTTGCACTTGTATTCGTGTGGAAAAACCACTTTTCGCACTTGTGTTAGTGTTGAAAAAACACTTTTCGCACTTGTGTTGGTGCAGGAAACCACTTTTGCACTTGTATTAGTGTGGAAAAAACACTTTTTGCACTTGTGATAGTGTTGAAAAATCACTTTTCGCACTTGTGTTAGTGTTGAAAAACCACTTTTCGCACTTGTGTTGGTGCAGGAAACCACTTTTGCACTTGTATTAGTGTGGAAAAAACACTTTTTGCACTTGTGATAGTGTTGAAAAACCACTTTTCGCACTTGTGTTAGTGTTGAAAAACCACTTTTCGCACTTGTGTTAGTGTTGAAAAACCACGTTTCGCACTTGTGTTGGCGCAGGAAACCACTTTTGCACTTGTATTAGTGTGGGAAAAACACTTTTTGCACTTGTATTAGTGTGGAAAAAACACTTTTTGCACTTGTGATAGTGTTGAAAAACCACTTTTCGCACTTGTGTTAGTGTTGAAAAACCACTTTTGCACTTGTATTAGTGTGGAAAAAACACTTTTTGCACTTGTGATAGTGTTCAAAAACCACTTTTCGCACTTGTGATAGTGTTGAAAAACCACTTTTCGCACTTGTGTTAGTGTTGAAAAACCACTTTTCACACTTGTGTTGGTGCAGGAAACCACTTTTGCACTTGTATTAGTGTGGAAAAACCACTTTTCGCACTTGTGTTAGTGTTGAAAAACCACTTTTCACACTTGTGTTGGTGCAGGAAACCACTTTTGCACTTGTATTAGTGTGGAAAAAACACTTTTTGCACTTGTGATAGTGTTGAAAAAACACTTTTCGCACTTGTGTTAGTCTTGAAAAACCACTTTTCGCACTTGTGATAGTGTTGAAAAACCACTTTTCGCACTTGTGTTAGTGTTGAAAAACCACTTTTCGCACTTGTGTTGGTGCAGGAAACCACTTTTGCACTTGTATTAGTGTGGAAAAAACACTTTTTGCACTTGTGTTAGTGTTGAAAAACCACTTTTCGCACTTGTGTTAGTGTTGAAAAACCACGTTTCGCACTTGTGTTGGCGCAGGAAACCACTTTTGCACTTGTATTAGTGTGGGAAACACACTTTTTGCACTTGTGATAGTGTTGAAAAACCACTTTTCGCACTTGTGTTAGTGTTGAAAAACCACTTTTCGCACTTGTGTTGGTGCAGGAAACCACTTTTGCACTTGTATTAGTGTGGAAAAACCACTTTTCGCACTTGTGTTTGTGTTGAAAAACCACTTTTCGCACTTGTGTTAGTGTTGAAAAACCAGTTTTCGCACTTGTGTTGGTGCAGGAAACCACTTTTGCACTTGTATTAGTGTGGAAAAAACACTTTTCGCACTTGTGTTGGTGCAGGAAACCACTTTTGCACTTGTATTAGTGTGGAAAAAACACTTTTTGCCCTTGTGATAGTGTTGAAAAACCACATTTCGCACTTGTGTTAGTGTTGAAAAACCACTTTTCGCACTTGTGTTGGTGCAGGAAACCACTTTTGCACTTGTATTAGTGATGAAAAAACACTTTTTGCACTTGTGATAGTGTTGAAAAACCACTTTTTGCACTCGTGTTAGTGTTGAAAAACCACTTTTCGCACTTGTGTTAGTGTTGAAAAACCACTTTTCACATTTGTGTTGGTGCAGGAAACCACTTTTGCACTTGTATTAGTGTGGAAAAACCACTTTTCGCACTTGTGTTTGTGTTGAAAAACCACTTTTCGCACTTGTGTTAGTGTTGAAAAACCAGTTTTCGCACTTGTGTTGGTGCAGGAAACCACTTTTGCACTTGTATTAGTGTGGAAAAAACACTTTTCGCACTTGTGTTGGTGCAGGAAACCACTTTTGCACTTGTATTAGTGTGGAAAAAACACTTTTTGCCCTTGTGATAGTGTTGAAAAACCACATTTCGCACTTGTGTTAGTGTTGAAAAACCACTTTTCGCACTTGTGTTGGTGCAGGAAACCACTTTTGCACTTGTATTAGTGATGAAAAAACACTTTTTGCACTTGTGATAGTGTTGAAAAACCACTTTTTGCACTCGTGTTAGTGTTGAAAAACCACTTTTCGCACTTGTGTTAGTGTTGAAAAACCACTTTTCACATTTGTGTTGGTGCAGGAAACCACTTTTGCACTTGTATTATTATGGAAAAAACACTTTTTGCACTTGTGATACTGTTGAAAAACCACTCTTCGCACTTCTGTTAGTGTTGAAAAACCACTTTTCACACTTGTGTTAGTGTTGAAAAACTACTTTTCGCACGTGTGTTGGTGCAGGAAACCACTTTTGCACTTGTATTAGTGTGGAAAAAACACTTTTTGCACTTGTGATAGTGTTGAAAAACCACTTTCCGCACTTGTGTTAGTGTTGAAAAACCACTTTTCGCACTTGTGTTGGTGCAGGAAACCACTTTTGCACTTGTATTAGTGTGGAAAAACCACTTTTCGCACGTGTGTTAGTGTTGAAAAAACACTTTTCGCACTTGTGTTGGTGCAGGAAACCACTTTTGCACTTGTATTAGTGTGGAAAAAACACTTTTTGCACTTGTGATAATGTTGAAAAATCACTTTTCGCACTTGTGTTAGTGTTGAAAAACCACTTTTCGCACTTGTGTTGGTGCAGGAAACCACTTTTGCACTTGTATTAGTGTGGAAAAAACACTTTTTGCACTTGTGATAGTGTTGAAAAACCACTTTTCGCACTTGTGTTATTGTTGAAAAACCACTTTTCGCACTTGTGTTAGTGTTGAAAAACCACGTTTCGCACTTGTGTTGGCGCAGGAAACCACTTTTGCACTTGTATTAGTGTGGGAAAAACACTTTTTGCACTTGTATTAGTGTGGAAAAAACACTTTTTGCACTTGTGATAGTGTTGAAAAACCACTTTTCGCACTTGTGTTAGTGTTGAAAAACCACTTTTGCACTTGTATTAGTGTGGAAAAAACACTTTTTGCACTTGTGATAGTGTTCAAAAACCACTTTTCGCACTTGTGATAGTGTTGAAAAACCACTTTTCGCACTTGTGTTAGTGTTGAAAAACCACTTTTCACACTTGTGTTGGTGCAGGAAACCACTTTTGCACTTGTATTAGTGTGGAAAAACCACTTTTCGCACTTGTGTTAGTGTTGAAAAACCACTTTTCACACTTGTGTTGGTGCAGGAAACCACTTTTGCACTTGTATTAGTGTGGAAAAAACACTTTTTGCACTTGTGATAGTGTTGAAAAAACACTTTTCGCACTTGTGTTAGTCTTGAAAAACCACTTTTCGCACTTGTGATAGTGTTGAAAAACCACTTTTCGCACTTGTGTTAGTGTTGAAAAACCACTTTTCGCACTTGTGTTGGTGCAGGAAACCACTTTTGCACTTGTATTAGTGTGGAAAAAACACTTTTTGCACTTGTGATAGTGTTGAAAAACCACTTTTCGCACTTGTGTTAGTGTTGAAAAACCACTTTTCGCACTTGTGTTAGTGTTGAAAAACCACGTTTCGCACTTGTGTTGGCGCAGGAAACCACTTTTGCACTTGTATTAGTGTGGGAAAAACACTTTTTGCACTTGTGATAGTGTTGAAAAACCACTTTTCGCACTTGTGTTAGTGTTGAAAAACCACTTTTCGCACTTGTGTTGGTGCAGGAAACCACTTTTGCACTTGTATTAGTGTGGAAAAACCACTTTTCGCACTTGTGTTTGTGTTGAAAAACCACTTTTCGCACTTGTGTTAGTGTTGAAAAACCAGTTTTCGCACTTGTGTTGGTGCAGGAAACCACTTTTGCACTTGTATTAGTGTGGAAAAAACACTTTTCGCACTTGTGTTGGTGCAGGAAACCACTTTTGCACTTGTATTAGTGTGGAAAAAACACTTTTTGCCCTTGTGATAGTGTTGAAAAACCACATTTCGCACTTGTGTTAGTGTTGAAAAACCACTTTTCGCACTTGTGTTGGTGCAGGAAACCACTTTTGCACTTGTATTAGTGATGAAAAAACACTTTTTGCACTTGTGATAGTGTTGAAAAACCACTTTTTGCACTCGTGTTAGTGTTGAAAAACCACTTTTCGCACTTGTGTTAGTGTTGAAAAACCACTTTTCACATTTGTGTTGGTGCAGGAAACCACTTTTGCACTTGTATTATTATGGAAAAAACACTTTTTGCACTTGTGATACTGTTGAAAAACCACTCTTCGCACTTCTGTTAGTGTTGAAAAACCACTTTTCACACTTGTGTTAGTGTTGAAAAACTACTTTTCGCACGTGTGTTGGTGCAGGAAACCACTTTTGCACTTGTATTAGTGTGGAAAAAACACTTTTTGCACTTGTGATAGTGTTGAAAAACCACTTTTCGCACTTGTGTTAGTGTTGAAAAACCACTTTTCGCACTTGTGTTGGTGCAGGAAACCACTTTTGCACTTGTATTAGTGTGGAAAAACCACTTTTCGCACTTGTGTTAGTGTTGAAAAAACACTTTTCGCACTTGTGTTGGTGCAGGAAACCACTTTTGCACTTGTATTAGTGTGGAAAAAACACTTTTTGCACTTGTGATAGTGTTGAAAAATCACTTTTCGCACTTGTGTTAGTGTTGAAAAACCACTTTTCGCACTTGTGTTGGTGCAGGAAACCACTTTTGCACTTGTATTAGTGTGGAAAAAACACTTTTTGCACTTGTGATAGTGTTGAAAAACCACTTTTCGCACTTGTGTTAGTGTTGAAAAACCACTTTTCGCACTTGTGTTAGTGTTGAAAAACCACGTTTCGCACTTGTGTTGGCGCAGGAAACCACTTTTGCACTTGTATTAGTGTGGGGAAAACACTTTTTGCACTTGTATTAGTGTGGAAAAAACACTTTTTGCACTTGTGATAGTGTTGAAAAACCACTTTTCGCACTTGTGTTAGTGTTGAAAAACCACTTTTGCACTTGTATTAGTGTGGAAAAAACACTTTTTGCACTTGTGATAGTGTTCAAAAACCACTTTTCGCACTTGTGATAGTGTTGAAAAACCACTTTTCGCACTTGTGTTAGTGTTGAAAAACCACTTTTCACACTTGTGTTGGTGCAGGAAACCACTTTTGCACTTGTATTAGTGTGGAAAAACCACTTTTCGCACTTGTGTTAGTGTTGAAAAACCACTTTTCACACTTGTGTTGGTGCAGGAAACCACTTTTGCACTTGTATTAGTGTGGAAAAAACACTTTTTGCACTTGTGATAGTGTTGAAAAAACACTTTTCGCACTTGTGTTAGTCTTGAAAAACCACTTTTCGCACTTGTGATAGTGTTGAAAAACCACTTTTCGCACTTGTGTTGGTGCAGGAAACCACTTTTGCACTTGTATTAGTGTGGAAAAAACACTTTTTGCACTTGTGATAATGTTGAAAAATCACTTTTCGCACTTGTGTTAGTGTTGAAAAACCACTTTTCGCACTTGTGTTGGTGCAGGAAACCACTTTTGCACTTGTATTAGTGTGGAAAAAACACTTTTTGCACTTGTGATAGTGTTGAAAAACCACTTTTCGCACTTGTGTTAGTGTTGAAAAACCACTTTTCGCACTTGTGTTAGTGTTGAAAAACCACGTTTCGCACTTGTGTTGGCGCAGGAAACCACTTTTGCACTTGTATTAGTGTGGGAAAAACACTTTTTGCACTTGTATTAGTGTGGAAAAAACACTTTTTGCACTTGTGATAGTGTTGAAAAACCACTTTTCGCACTTGTGTTAGTGTTGAAAAACCACTTTTGCACTTGTATTAGTGTGGAAAAAACACTTTTTGCACTTGTGATAGTGTTCAAAAACCACTTTTCGCACTTGTGATAGTGTTGAAAAACCACTTTTCGCACTTGTGTTAGTGTTGAAAAACCACTTTTCACACTTGTGTTGGTGCAGGAAACCACTTTTGCACTTGTATTAGTGTGGAAAAACCACTTTTCGCACTTGTGTTAGTGTTGAAAAACCACTTTTCACACTTGTGTTGGTGCAGGAAACCACTTTTGCACTTGTATTAGTGTGGAAAAAACACTTTTTGCACTTGTGATAGTGTTGAAAAAACACTTTTCGCACTTGTGTTAGTCTTGAAAAACCACTTTTCGCACTTGTGATAGTGTTGAAAAACCACTTTTCGCACTTGTGTTAGTGTTGAAAAACCACTTTTCGCACTTGTGTTGGTGCAGGAAACCACTTTTGCACTTGTATTAGTGTGGAAAAAACACTTTTTGCACTTGTGATAGTGTTGAAAAACCACTTTTCGCACTTGTGTTAGTGTTGAAAAACCACTTTTCGCACTTGTGTTAGTGTTGAAAAACCACGTTTCGCACTTGTGTTGGCGCAGGAAACCACTTTTGCACTTGTATTAGTGTGGGAAAAACACTTTTTGCACTTGTGATAGTGTTGAAAAACCACTTTTCGCACTTGTGTTAGTGTTGAAAAACCACTTTTCGCACTTGTGTTGGTGCAGGAATCCACTTTTGCACTTGTATTAGTGTGGAAAAACCACTTTTCGCACTTGTGTTTGTGTTGAAAAACCACTTTTCGCACTTGTGTTAGTGTTGAAAAACCAGTTTTCGCACTTGTGTTGGTGCAGGAAACCACTTTTGCACTTGTATTAGTGTGGAAAAAACACTTTTCGCACTTGTGTTGGTGCAGGAAACCACTTTTGCACTTGTATTAGTGTGGAAAAAACACTTTTTGCCCTTGTGATAGTGTTGAAAAACCACATTTCGCACTTGTGTTAGTGTTGAAAAACCACTTTTCGCACTTGTGTTGGTGCAGGAAACCACTTTTGCACTTGTATTAGTGATGAAAAAACACTTTTTGCACTTGTGATAGTGTTGAAAAACCACTTTTTGCACTCGTGTTAGTGTTGAAAAACCACTTTTCGCACTTGTGTTAGTGTTGAAAAACCACTTTTCACATTTGTGTTGGTGCAGGAAACCACTTTTGCACTTGTATTATTATGGAAAAAACACTTTTTGCACTTGTGATACTGTTGAAAAACCACTCTTCGCACTTCTGTTAGTGTTGAAAAACCACTTTTCACACTTGTGTTAGTGTTGAAAAACTACTTTTCGCACGTGTGTTGGTGCAGGAAACCACTTTTGCACTTGTATTAGTGTGGAAAAAACACTTTTTGCACTTGTGATAGTGTTGAAAAACCACTTTTCGCACTTGTGTTAGTGTTGAAAAACCACTTTTCGCACTTGTGTTGGTGCAGGAAACCACTTTTGCACTTGTATTAGTGTGGAAAAACCACTTTTCGCACTTGTGTTAGTGTTGAAAAAACACTTTTCGCACTTGTGTTGGTGCAGGAAACCACTTTTGCACTTGTATTAGTGTGGAAAAAACACTTTTTGCACTTGTGATAGTGTTGAAAAATCACTTTTCGCACTTGTGTTAGTGTTGAAAAACCACTTTTCGCACTTGTGTTGGTGCAGGAAACCACTTTTGCACTTGTATTAGTGTGGAAAAAACACTTTTTGCACTTGTGATAGTGTTGAAAAACCACTTTTCGCACTTGTGTTAGTGTTGAAAAACCACTTTTCGCACTTGTGTTAGTGTTGAAAAACCACGTTTCGCACTTGTGTTGGCGCAGGAAACCACTTTTGCACTTGTATTAGTGTGGGGAAAACACTTTTTGCACTTGTATTAGTGTGGAAAAAACACTTTTTGCACTTGTGATAGTGTTGAAAAACCACTTTTCGCACTTGTGTTAGTGTTGAAAAACCACTTTTGCACTTGTATTAGTGTGGAAAAAACACTTTTTGCACTTGTGATAGTGTTCAAAAACCACTTTTCGCACTTGTGATAGTGTTGAAAAACCACTTTTCGCACTTGTGTTAGTGTTGAAAAACCACTTTTCACACTTGTGTTGGTGCAGGAAACCACTTTTGCACTTGTATTAGTGTGGAAAAACCACTTTTCGCACTTGTGTTAGTGTTGAAAAACCACTTTTCACACTTGTGTTGGTGCAGGAAACCACTTTTGCACTTGTATTAGTGTGGAAAAAACACTTTTTGCACTTGTGATAGTGTTGAAAAAACACTTTTCGCACTTGTGTTAGTCTTGAAAAACCACTTTTCGCACTTGTGATAGTGTTGAAAAACCACTTTTCGCACTTGTGTTAGTGTTGAAAAACCACTTTTCACACTTGTGTTGGTGCAGGAAACCACTTTTGCACTTGTATTAGTGTGGAAAAACCACTTTTCGCACTTGTGTTAGTGTTGAAAAACCACTTTTCACACTTGTGTTTGTGCAGGAAACCACTTTTGCACTTGTATTATTGTGGAAAAAACACTTTTTGCACTTGTGATGCTGTTGAAAAACCACTTTTCGCACTTCTGTTAGTGTTGAAAAAACCACTTTTCGCACTTGTGTTAGTGTTGAAAAACTACTTTTCGCACTTGTGTTGGTGCAGGAAACCACTTTTGCACTTGTATTAGTGTGGAAAAAACACTTTTTGCACTTGTGATAGTGTTGAAAAACCACTTTTCGCACTTGTGTTAGTGTTGAAAAACCACTTTTCGCACTTGTGTTGGTGCAGGAAACCACTTTTGTACTTGTATTAGTGTGGAAAAACCACTTTTCGCACTTGTGTTAGTGTTGAAAAAACACTTTTCACACTTGTGTTGGTGCAGGAAACCACTTTTGCACTTGTATTAGTGTGGAAAAAACACTTTTTGCACTTGTGATAGTGTTGAAAAACCACTTTTCGCACTTGTGTTAGTGTTGAAAAACCACTTTTCACACTTGTGTTGGTGCAGGAAACCACTTTTGCACTTGTATTAGTGTGGAAAAAACACTTTTTGCACTTGTGATAGTGTTGAAAAACCACTTTTCGCACTTGTGTTAGTGTTGAAAAACCACTTTTCGCACTTGTGTTGGTGCAGGAAACCACTTTTGCACTTGTATTAGTGTGGAAAAAACACTTTTCGCACTTGTGTTGGTGCAGGATACCACTTTTGCACTTGTATTAGTGTGGAAAAAACACTTTTTGCCCTTGTGATAGTGTTGAAAAACCACTTTTCGCACTTGTGTTAGTGTTGAAAAACCACTTTTCGCACTTGTGTTGGTGCAGGAAACCACTTTTGCACTTGAATTAGTGTGGAAAAAACACTTTTCGCACTTGTGTTAGTGTTGAAAAAGCGCTTTTCGCACTTGTGTTAGTGTTGAAAAACCACTTTTCGCACTTGTGTTGGTGCAGGAAACCACATTTGCACTTGTATTAGTGTGGAAAAACCACTTTTCGCACTTGTGTTAGTGTTGAAAAACCACTTTTTGCACTTGTGTTTGTGCAGGAAACCACTTTTGCACTTGTATTAGTGTGGAAAAAACACTTTTTGCACTTGTGATAGTGTTGAAAAACCACTTTTCGCACTTGTGTTAGTGTTGAAAAACCACTTTTCACACTTGTGTTGGTGCAGGAAACCACTTTTGCACTTGTATTAGTGTGGAAAAACCACTTTTCGCACTTGTGTTAGTGTTGAAAAACCACTTTTCACACTTGTGTTGGTGCAGGAAACCACTTTTGCACTTGTATTATTGTGGAAAAAACACTTTTTGCACTTGTGATACTGTTGAAAAACCACTTTTCGCACTTCTGTTAGTGTTGAAAAACCACTTTTCGCACTTGTGTTAGTCTTGAAAAACTACTTTTCGCACTTGTGTTGGTGCAGGAAACCACTTTTGCACTTGTATTAGTGTGGAAAAAACACTTTTTGCACTTGTGATAGTGTTGAAAAACCACTTTTCGCACTTGTGTTAGTGTTGAAAAACCACTTTTCGCACTTGTGTTGGTGCAGGAAAGCACTTTTGTACTTGTATTAGTGTGGAAAAACCACTTTTCGCACTTGTGTTAGTGTTGAAAAAACACTTTTCGCACTTGTGTTGGTGCAGGAAACCACTTTTGCACTTGTATTAGTGTGGAAAAAACACTTTTTCCACTTGTGATAGTGTTGAAAAACCACTTTTCGCACTTGTGTTAGTGTTGAAAAACCACTTTTTGCACTTGTGTTGGTGCAGGAAACCACTTTTGCACTTGTATTAGTGTGGAAAAAAACACTTTTTGCACTTGTGATAGTGTTGAAAAACCACTTTTCGCACTTGTGTTAGTGTTGAAAAACCACTTTTCGCACTTGTGTTAGTGTTGAAAAACCACGTTTCGCACTTGTGTTGGCGCAGGAAACCACTTTTGCACTTGTATTAGTGTGGGAAAAACACTTTTTGCACTTGTGATAGTGTTGAAAAACCACTTTTCGCACTTGTGTTGGTGCAGGAAACCACTTTTGCACTTGTATTAGTGTGGAAAAAACACTTTTTGCACTTGTGTTAGTGTTGAAAAACCACTTTTCGCACTTGTGTTGATGCAGGAAACCACTTTTGCACTTGTATTAGTGTGGAAAAACCACTTTTTGCTCTTGTGTTAGTGTTGAAAAACCACTTTTCGCACTTGTGTTAGTGTTGAAAATCCACTTTTCGCAGTTGTGTTGGTGCAGGAAACCACTTTTGTACTTGTATTAGTGTGGAAAAAACACTTTTTGCACTTGTGATAGTGTTGAAAAACCACTTTTCGCACTTGTGTTAGTGTTGAAAAACCACTTTTCGCACTTCTGTTGGTGCAGGAAACCACTTTTGCACTTGTATTAGTGTGGAAAAACCACTTTTCGCACTTGTGTTAGTGTTGAAAAACCACTTTTCGCACTGGTGTTAGTGTTGAAAAACCACTTTTCGCACTTGTGTTGGTGCAGGAAACCACATTTGCACTTGTATTAGTGTGGAAAATACACTTTTTGCACTTGTGATAGTGTTGAAAAACCACTTTTTGCACTCGTGTTAGTGTTGAAAAACCACTTTTCGCACTTGTGTTAGTGTTGAAAAACCACTTTTCACACTTGTGTTGGTGCAGGAAACCACTTTTGCACTTGTATTATTATGGAAAAAACACTTTTTGCACTTGTGATACTGTTGAAAAACCACTTTTCGCACTTCTGTTAGTGTTGAAAAACCACTTTTCGCACTTGTGTTAGTGTTGAAAAACTACTTTTCGCACGTGTGTTGGTGCAGGAAACCACTTTTGCACTTGTATTAGTGTGGAAAAAACACTTTTTGCACTTGTGATAGTGTTGAAAAACCACTTTTCGCACTTGTGTTAGTGTTGAAAAACCACTTTTCGCACTTGTGTTGGTGCAGGAAACCACTTTTGCACTTGTATTAGTGTGGAAAAACCACTTTTCGCACTTGTGTTAGTGTTGAAAAACCACTTTTCACACTTGTGTTGGTGCAGGAAACCACTTTTGCACTTGTATTAGTGTGGAAAAACCACTTTTCGCACTTGTGTTAGTGTTGAAAAACCCCTTTTCACACTTGTGTTGGTGCAGGAAACCACTTTTGCACTTGTATTATTATGGAAAAAACACTTTTTGCACTTGTGATACTGTTGAAAAACCACCCTTTGCACTTCTGTTAGTGTTGAAAAACCACTTTTCACACTTGTGTTAGTGTTGAAAAACTACTTTTCGCACGTGTGTTGGTGCAGGAAACCACTTTTGCACTTGTATTAGTGTGGAAAAAACACTTTTTGCACTTGTGATAGTGTTGAAAAACCACTTTTCGCACTTGTGTTAGTGTTGAAAAACCACTTTTCGCACTTGTGTTGGTGCAGGAAACCACTTTTGCACTTGTATTAGTGTGGAAAAACCACTTTTCGCACTTGTGTTAGTGTTGAAAAAACACTTTTCGCACTTGTGTTGGTGCAGGAAACCACTTTTGCACTTGTATTAGTGTGGAAAAAACACTTTTTGCACTTGTGATAGTATTGAAAAATCACTTTTCGCACTTGTGTTAGTGTTGAAAAACCACTTTTCGCACTTGTGTTGGTGCAGGAAACCACTTTTGCACTTGTATTAGTGTGGAAAAAACACTTTTTGCACTTGTGATAGTGTTGAAAAACCACTTTTCGCACTTGTGTTAGTGTTGAAAAACCACTTTTCGCACTTGTGTTAGTGTTGAAAAACCACGTTTCGCACTTGTGTTGGCGCAGGAAACCACTTTTGCACTTGTATTAGTGTGGGAAAAACACTTTTTGCACTTGTATTAGTGTGGAAAAACACTTTTTGCACTTGTGATAGTGTTGAAAAACCACTTTTCGCACTTGTGTTAGTGTTGAAAAACCACTTTTGCACTTGTATTAGTGTGGAAAAAACACTTTTTGCACTTGTGATAGTGTTCAAAAACCACTTTTCGCACTTGTGATAGTGTTGAAAAACCACTTTTCGCACTTGTGTTAGTGTTGAAAAACCACTTTTCACACTTGTGTTGGTGCAGGAAACCACTTTTGCACTTGTATTAGTGTGGAAAAACCACTTTTCGCACTTGTGTTAGTGTTGAAAAACCACTTTTCACACTTGTGTTGGTGCAGGAAACCACTTTTGCACTTGTATTAGTGTGGAAAAAACACTTTTTGCACTTGTGATAGTGTTGAAAAAACACTTTTCGCACTTGTGTTAGTCTTGAAAAACCACTTTTCGCACTTGTGATAGTGTTGAAAAACCACTTTTCGCACTTGTGTTAGTGTTGAAAAACCACTTTTTGCACTTGTGTTGGTGCAGGAAACCACTTTTGCACTTGTATTAGTGTGGAAAAAACACTTTTTGCACTTGTGATAGTGTTGAAAAACCACTTTTCGCACTTGTGTTAGTGTTGAAAAACCACTTTTCGCACTTGTGTTAGTGTTGAAAAACCACGTTTCGCACTTGTGTTGGCGCAGGAAACCACTTTTGCACTTGTATTAGTGTGGGAAAAACACTTTTTGCACTTGTGATAGTGTTGAAAAACCACTTTTCGCACTTGTGTTGGTGCAGGAAACCACTTTTGCACTTGTATTAGTGTGGAAAAAACACTTTTTGCACTTGTGTTAGTGTTGAAAAACCACTTTTCGCACTTGTGTTGATGCAGGAAACCACTTTTGCACTTGTATTAGTGTGGAAAAACCACTTTTTGCTCTTGTGTTAGTGTTGAAAAACCACTTTTCGCACTTGTGTTAGTGTTGAAAATCCACTTTTCGCAGTTGTGTTGGTGCAGGAAACCACTTTTGTACTTGTATTAGTGTGGAAAAAACACTTTTTGCACTTGTGATAGTGTTGAAAAACCACTTTTCGCACTTGTGTTAGTGTTGAAAAACCACTTTTCGCACTTCTGTTGGTGCAGGAAACCACTTTTGCACTTGTATTAGTGTGGCAAAACCACTTTTCGCACTTGTGTTAGTGTTGAAAAACCACTTTTCGCACTGGTGTTAGTGTTGAAAAACCACTTTTCGCACTTGTGTTGGTGCAGGAAACCACATTTGCACTTGTATTAGTGTGGAAAATACACTTTTTGCACTTGTGATAGTGTTGAAAAACCACTTTTTGCACTCGTGTTAGTGTTGAAAAACCACTTTTCGCACTTGTGTTAGTGTTGAAAAACCACTTTTCACACTTGTGTTGGTGCAGGAAACCACTTTTGCACTTGTATTATTATGGAAAAAACACTTTTTGCACTTGTGATACTGTTGAAAAACCACTTTTCGCACTTCTGTTAGTGTTGAAAAACCACTTTTCGCACTTGTGTTAGTGTTGAAAAACTACTTTTCGCACGTGTGTTGGTGCAGGAAACCACTTTTGCACTTGTATTAGTGTGGAAAAAACACTTTTTGCACTTGTGATAGTGTTGAAAAACCACTTTTCGCACTTGTGTTAGTGTTGAAAAACCACTTTTCGCACTTGTGTTAGTGCAGGAAACCACTTTTGCACTTGTATTAGTGTGGAAAAACCACTTTTCGCACTTGTGTTAGTGTTGAAAAACCACTTTTCACACTTGTGTTGGTGCAGGAAACCACTTTTGCACTTGTATTAGTGTGGAAAAACCACTTTTCGCACTTGTGTTAGTGTTGAAAAACCCCTTTTCACACTTGTGTTGGTGCAGGAAACCACTTTTGCACTTGTATTATTATGGAAAAAACACTTTTTGCACTTGTGATACTGTTGAAAAACCACCCTTTGCACTTCTGTTAGTGTTGAAAAACCACTTTTCACACTTGTGTTAGTGTTGAAAAACTACTTTTCGCACGTGTGTTGGTGCAGGAAACCACTTTTGCACTTGTATTAGTGTGGAAAAAACACTTTTTGCACTTGTGATAGTGTTGAAAAACCACTTTTCGCACTTGTGTTAGTGTTGAAAAACCACTTTTCGCACTTGTGTTGGTGCAGGAAACCACTTTTGCACTTGTATTAGTGTGGAAAAACCACTTTTCGCACTTGTGTTAGTGTTGAAAAAACACTTTTCGCACTTGTGTTGGTGCAGGAAACCACTTTTGCACTTGTATTAGTGTGGAAAAAACACTTTTTGCACTTGTGATAGTATTGAAAAATCACTTTTCGCACTTGTGTTAGTGTTGAAAAACCACTTTTCGCACTTGTGTTGGTGCAGGAAACCACTTTTGCACTTGTATTAGTGTGGAAAAAACACTTTTTGCACTTGTGATAGTGTTGAAAAACCACTTTTCGCACTTGTGTTAGTGTTGAAAAACCACTTTTCGCACTTGTGTTAGTGTTGAAAAACCACGTTTCGCACTTGTGTTGGCGCAGGAAACCACTTTTGCACTTGTATTAGTGTGGGAAAAACACTTTTTGCACTTGTATTAGTGTGGAAAAACACTTTTTTGCACTTGTGATAGTGTTGAAAAAACCACTTTTCGCACTTGTGTTAGTGTTGAAAAACCACTTTTGCACTTGTATTAGTGTGGAAAAAACACTTTTTGCACTTGTGATAGTGTTCAAAAACCACTTTTCGCACTTGTGATAGTGTTGAAAAACCACTTTTCGCACTTGTGTTAGTGTTGAAAAACCACTTTTCACACTTGTGTTGGTGCAGGAAACCACTTTTGCACTTGTATTAGTGTGGAAAAACCACTTTTCGCACTTGTGTTAGTGTTGAAAAACCACTTTTCACACTTGTGTTGGTGCAGGAAACCACTTTTGCACTTGTATTAGTGTGGAAAAAACACTTTTTGCACTTGTGATAGTGTTGAAAAAACACTTTTCGCACTTGTGTTAGTCTTGAAAAACCACTTTTCGCACTTGTGATAGTGTTGAAAAACCACTTTTCGCACTTGTGTTAGTGTTGAAAAACCACTTTTCGCACTTGTGTTGGTGCAGGAAACCACTTTTGCACTTGTATTAGTGTGGAAAAAACACTTTTTGCACTTGTGATAGTGTTGAAAAACCACTTTTCGCACTTGTGTTAGTGTTGAAAAACCACTTTTCGCACTTGTGTTAGTGTTGAAAAACCACGTTTCGCACTTGTGTTGGCGCAGGAAACCACTTTTGCACTTGTATTAGTGTGGGAAAAACACTTTTTGCACTTGTGATAGTGTTGAAAAACCACTTTTCGCACTTGTGTTAATGTTGAAAAACCACTTTTCGCACTTGTGTTGGTGCAGGAAACCACTTTTGCACTTGTATTAGTGTGGAAAAACCACTTTTCGCACTTGTGTTTGTGTTGAAAAACCACTTTTCGCACTTGTGTTAGTGTTGAAAAACCAGTTTTCGCACTTGTGTTGGTGCAGGAAACCACTTTTGCACTTGTATTAGTGTGGAAAAAACACTTTTCGCACTTGTGTTGGTGCAGGAAACCACTTTTGCACTTGTATTAGTGTGGAAAAAACACTTTTTGCCCTTGTGATAGTGTTGAAAAACCACATTTCGCACTTGTGTTAGTGTTGAAAAACCACTTTTCGCACTTGTGTTGGTGCAGGAAACCACTTTTGCACTTGTATTAGTGATGAAAAAACACTTTTCGCACTTGTGTTAGTGTTGAAAAACCACTTTTCACATTTGTGTTGGTGCAGGAAACCACTTTTGCACTTGTATTATTATGGAAAAAACACTTTTTGCACTTGTGATACTGTTGAAAAACCACTCTTCGCACTTCTGTTAGTGTTGAAAAACCACTTTTCACACTTGTGTTAGTGTTGAAAAACTACTTTTCGCACGTGTGTTGGTGCAGGAAACCACTTTTGCACTTGTATTAGTGTGGAAAAAACACTTTTTGCACTTGTGATAGTGTTGAAAAACCACTTTTCGCACTTGTGTTAGTGTTGAAAAACCACTTTTCGCACTTGTGTTGGTGCAGGAAACCACTTTTGCACTTGTATTAGTGTGGAAAAACCACTTTTCGCACTTGTGTTAGTGTTGAAAAAACACTTTTCGCACTTGTGTTGGTGCAGGAAACCACTTTTGCACTTGTATTAGTGTGGAAAAAACACTTTTTGCACTTGTGATAGTGTTGAAAAATCACTTTTCGCACTTGTGTTAGTGTTGAAAAACCACTTTTCGCACTTGTGTTGGTGCAGGAAACCACTTTTGCACTTGTATTAGTGTGGAAAAAACACTTTTTGCACTTGTGATAGTGTTGAAAAACCACTTTTCGCACTTGTGTTAGTGTTGAAAAACCACTTTTCGCACTTGTGTTAGTGTTGAAAAACCACGTTTCGCAATTGTGTTGGCGCAGGAAACCACTTTTGCACTTGTATTAGTGTGGGAAAAACACTTTTTGCACTTGTATTAGTGTGGAAAAAACACTTTTTGCACTTGTGATAGTGTTGAAAAACCACTTTTCGCACTTGTGTTAGTGTTGAAAAACCACTTTTGCACTTGTATTAGTGTGGAAAAAACACTTTTTGCACTTGTGATAGTGTTCAAAAACCACTTTTCGCACTTGTGATAGTGTTGAAAAACCACTTTTCGCACTTGTGTTAGTGTTGAAAAACCACTTTTCGCACTTGTGTTAGTGTTGAAAAACCACGTTTCGCACTTGTGTTGGTGCAGGAAACCACTTTTGCACTTGTATTAGTGTGGGAAAAACACTTTTTGCACTTGTATTAGTGTGGAAAAACACTTTTTGCACTTGTGATAGTGTTGAAAAACCACTTTTCGCACTTGTGTTAGTGTTGAAAAACCACTTTTGCACTTGTATTAGTGTGGAAAAAACACTTTTTGCACTTGTGATAGTGTTCAAAAACCACTTTTCGCACTTGTGATAGTGTTGAAAAACCACTTTTCGCACTTGTGTTAGTGTTGAAAAACCACTTTTCACACTTGTGTTGGTGCAGGAAACCACTTTTGCACTTGTATTAGTGTGGAAAAAACCACTTTTCGCACTTGTGTTAGTGTTGAAAAACCACTTTTCACACTTGTGTTGGTGCAGGAAACCACTTTTGCACTTGTATTAGTGTGGAAAAAACACTTTTTGCACTTGTGATAGTGTTGAAAAAACACTTTTCGCACTTGTGTTAGTCTTGAAAAACCACTTTTCGCACTTGTGATAGTGTTGAAAAACCACTTTTCGCACTTGTGTTAGTGTTGAAAAACCACTTTTCGCACTTGTGTTGGTGCAGGAAACCACTTTTGCACTTGTATTAGTGTGGAAAAAACACTTTTTGCACTTGTGATAGTGTTGAAAAACCACTTTTCGCACTTGTGTTAGTGTTGAAAAAACCACTTTTCGCACTTGTGTTAGTGTTGAAAAACCACGTTTCGCACTTGTGTTGGCGCAGGAAACCACTTTTGCACTTGTATTAGTGTGGGAAAAACACTTTTTGCACTTGTGATAGTGTTGAAAAACCACTTTTCGCACTTGTGTTAATGTTGAAAAACCACTTTTCGCACTTGTGTTGGTGCAGGAAACCACTTTTGCACTTGTATTAGTGTGGAAAAACCACTTTTCGCACTTGTGTTTGTGTTGAAAAACCACTTTTCGCACTTGTGTTAGTGTTGAAAAACCAGTTTTCGCACTTGTGTTGGTGCAGGAAACCACTTTTGCACTTGTATTAGTGTGGAAAAAACACTTTTCGCACTTGTGTTGGTGCAGGAAACCACTTTTGCACTTGTATTAGTGTGGAAAAAACACTTTTTGCCCTTGTTATAGTGTTGAAAAACCACATTTCGCACTTGTGTTAGTGTTGAAAAACCACTTTTCGCACTTGTGTTGGTGCAGGAAACCACTTTTGCACTTGTATTAGTGATGAAAAAACACTTTTCGCACTTGTGTTAGTGTTGAAAAACCACTTTTCACATTTGTGTTGGTGCAGGAAACCACTTTTGCACTTGTATTATTATGGAAAAAACACTTTTTGCACTTGTGATACTGTTGAAAAACCACTCTTCGCACTTCTGTTAGTGTTGAAAAACCACTTTTCACACTTGTGTTAGTGTTGAAAAACTACTTTTCGCACGTGTGTTGGTGCAGGAAACCACTTTTGCACTTGTATTAGTGTGGAAAAAACACTTTTTGCACTTGTGATAGTGTTGAAAAACCACTTTTCGCACTTGTGTTAGTGTTGAAAAACCACTTTTCGCACTTGTGTTGGTGCAGGAAACCACTTTTGCACTTGTATTAGTGTGGAAAAACCACTTTTCGCACTTGTGTTAGTGTTGAAAAAACACTTTTCGCACTTGTGTTGGTGCAGGAAACCACTTTTGCACTTGTATTAGTGTGGAAAAAACACTTTTTGCACTTGTGATAGTGTTGAAAAATCACTTTTCGCACTTGTGTTAGTGTTGAAAAACCACTTTTCGCACTTGTGTTGGTGCAGGAAACCACTTTTGCACTTGTATTAGTGTGGAAAAAACACTTTTTGCACTTGTGATAGTGTTGAAAAACCACTTTTCGCACTTGTGTTAGTGTTGAAAAACCACTTTTCGCACTTGTGTTAGTGTTGAAAAACCACGTTTCGCACTTGTGTTGGCGCAGGAAACCACTTTTGCACTTGTATTAGTGTGGGAAAAACACTTTTTGCACTTGTATTAGTGTGGAAAAAACACTTTTTGCACTTGTGATAGTGTTGAAAAACCACTTTTCGCACTTGTGTTAGTGTTGAAAAACCACTTTTGCACTTGTATTAGTGTGGAAAAAACACTTTTGCACTTGTGATAGTGTTCAAAAACCACTTTTCGCACTTGTGATAGTGTTGAAAAACCACTTTTCGCACTTGTGTTAGTGTTGAAAAACCACTTTTCACACTTGTGTTGGTGCAGGAAACCACTTTTGCACTTGTATTAGTGTGGAAAAACCACTTTTCGCACTTGTGTTAGTGTTGAAAAACCACTTTTCACACTTGTGTTGGTGCAGGAAACCACTTTTGCACTTGTATTAGTGTGGAAAAAACACTTTTTGCACTTGTGATAGTGTTGAAAAAACACTTTTCGCACTTGTGTTAGTCTTGAAAAACCACTTTTCGCACTTGTGATAGTGTTGAAAAACCACTTTTCGCACTTGTGTTAGTGTTGAAAAACCACTTTTCACACTTGTGTTGGTGCAGGAAACCACTTTTGCACTTGTATTAGTGTGGAAAAACCACTTTTCGCACTTGTGTTAGTGTTGAAAAACCACTTTTCACACTTGTGTTGGTGCAGGAAACCACTTTTGCACTTGTATTATTGTGGAAAAAACACTTTTTGCACTTGTGATGCTGTTGAAAAACCACTTTTCGCACTTCTGTTAGTGTTGAAAAACCACTTTTCGCACTTGTGTTAGTGTTGAAAAACTACTTTTCGCACTTGTGTTGGTGCAGGAAACCACTTTTGCACTTGTATTAGTGTGGAAAAAACACTTTTTGCACTTGTGATAGTGTTGAAAAACCACTTTTCGCACTTGTGTTAGTGTTGAAAAAACCACTTTTCGCACTTGTGTTGGTGCAGGAAACCACTTTTGTACTTGTATTAGTGTGGAAAAACCACTTTTCGCACTTGTGTTAGTGTTGAAAAAACACTTTTCACACTTGTGTTGGTGCAGGAAACCACTTTTGCACTTGTATTAGTGTGGAAAAAACACTTTTTGCACTTGTGATAGTGTTGAAAAACCACTTTTCGCACTTGTGTTAGTGTTGAAAAACCACTTTTCACACTTGTGTTGGTGCAGGAAACCACTTTTGCACTTGTATTAGTGTGGAAAAAACACTTTTTGCACTTGTGATAGTGTTGAAAAACCACTTTTCGCACTTGTGTTAGTGTTGAAAAACCACTTTTCGCACTTGTGTTGGTGCAGGAAACCACTTTTGCACTTGTATTAGTGTGGAAAAAACACTTTTCGCACTTGTGTAGGTGCAGGATACCACTTTTGCACTTGTATTAGTGTGGAAAAAACACTTTTTGCCCTTGTGATAGTGTTGAAAAACCACTTTTCGCACTTGTGTTAGTGTTGAAAAACCACTTTTCGCACTTGTGTTGGTGCAGGAAACCACTTTTGCACTTGTATTAGTGTGGAAAAAACACTTTTCGCACTTGTGTTAGTGTTGAAAAAGCGCTTTTCGCACTTGTGTTAGTGTTGAAAAACCACTTTTCGCACTTGTGTTGGTGCAGGAAACCACATTTGCACTTGTATTAGTGTGGAAAAACCACTTTTCGCACTTGTGTTAGTGTTGAAAAACCACTTTTTGCACTTGTGTTTGTGCAGGAAACCACTTTTGCACTTGTATTAGTGTGGAAAAAACACTTTTTGCACTTGTGATAGTGTTGAAAAACCACTTTTCGCACTTGTGTTAGTGTTGAAAAACCACTTTTCACACTTGTGTTGGTGCAGGAAACCACTTTTGCACTTGTATTAGTGTGGAAAAACCACTTTTCGCACTTGTGTTGGTGCAGGAAACCACTTTTGCACTTGTATTATTGTGGAAAAAACACTTTTTGCACTTGTGATACTGTTGAAAAACCACTTTTCGCACTTCTGTTAGTGTTGAAAAACCACTTTTCGCACTTGTGTTAGTCTTGAAAAACTACTTTTCGCACTTGTGTTGGTGCAGGAAACCACTTTTGCACTTGTATTAGTGTGGAAAAAACACTTTTTGCACTTGTGATAGTGTTGAAAAACCACTTTTCGCACTTGTGTTAGTGTTGAAAAACCACTTTTCGCACTTGTGTTGGTGCAGGAAAGCACTTTTGTACTTGTATTAGTGTGGAAAAACCACTTTTCGCACTTGTGTTAGTGTTGAAAAAACACTTTTCGCACTTGTGTTGGTGCAGGAAACCACTTTTGCACTTGTATTAGTGTGGAAAAAACACTTTTTCCACTTGTGATAGTGTTGAAAAACCACTTTTCGCACTTGTGTTAGTGTTGAAAAACCACTTTTCGCACTTGTGTTGGTGCAGGAAACCACTTTTGCACTTGTATTAGTGTGGAAAAAACACTTTTTGCACTTGTGATAGTGTTGAAAAACCACTTTTCGCACTTGTGTTAGTGTTGAAAAACCACTTTTCGCACTTGTGTTAGTGTTGAAAAACCACGTTTCGCACTTGTGTTGGCACAGGAAACCACTTTTGCACTTGTATTAGTGTGGGGAAAAACACTTTTTGCACTTGTGATAGTGTTGAAAAACCACTTTTCGCACTTGTGTTGGTGCAGGAAACCACTTTTGCACTTGTATTAGTGTGGAAAAAACACTTTTTGCACTTGTGTTAGTGTTGAAAAACCACTTTTCGCACTTGTGTTGATGCAGGAAACCACTTTTGCACTTGTATTAGTGTGGAAAAACCACTTTTTGCTCTTGTGTTAGTGTTGAAAAACCACTTTTCGCACTTGTGTTAGTGTTGAAAATCCACTTTTCGCAGTTGTGTTGGTGCAGGAAACCACTTTTGTACTTGTATTAGTGTGGAAAAAACACTTTTTTGCACTTGTGATAGTGTTGAAAAACCACTTTTCGCACTTGTGTTAGTGTTGAAAAACCACTTTTCGCACTTCTGTTGGTGCAGGAAACCACTTTTGCACTTGTATTAGTGTGGAAAAACCACTTTTCGCACTTGTGTTAGTGTTGAAAAACCACTTTTCGCACTGGTGTTAGTGTTGAAAAACCACTTTTCGCACTTGTGTTGGTGCAGGAAACCACATTTGCACTTGTATTAGTGTGGAAAATACACTTTTTGCACTTGTGATAGTGTTGAAAAACCACTTTTTGCACTCGTGTTAGTGTTGAAAAACCACTTTTCGCACTTGTGTTAGTGTTGAAAAACCACTTTTCACACTTGTGTTGGTGCAGGAAACCACTTTTGCACTTGTATTATTATGGAAAAAACACTTTTTGCACTTGTGATACTGTTGAAAAACCACTTTTCGCACTTCTGTTAGTGTTGAAAAACCACTTTTCGCACTTGTGTTAGTGTTGAAAAACTACTTTTCGCACGTGTGTTGGTGCAGGAAACCACTTTTGCACTTGTATTAGTGTGGAAAAAACACTTTTTGCACTTGTGATAGTGTTGAAAAACCACTTTTCGCACTTGTGTTAGTGTTGAAAAACCACTTTTCGCACTTGTGTTGGTGCAGGAAACCACTTTTGCACTTGTATTAGTGTGGAAAAACCACTTTTCGCACTTGTGTTAGTGTTGAAAAACCACTTTTCACACTTGTGTTGGTGCAGGAAACCACTTTTGCACTTGTATTAGTGTGGAAAAACCACTTTTCGCACTTGTGTTAGTGTTGAAAAACCACTTTTCACACTTGTGTTGGTGCAGGAAACCACTTTTGCACTTGTATTATTGTGGAAAAAACACTTTTTGCACTTGTGATGCTGTTGAAAAACCACTTTTCGCACTTCTGTTAGTGTTGAAAAACCACTTTTCGCACTTGTGTTAGTGTTGAAAAACTACTTTTCGCACTTGTGTTGGTGCAGGAAACCACTTTTGCACTTGTATTAGTGTGGAAAAAACACTTTTTGCACTTGTGATAGTGTTGAAAAACCACTTTTCGCACTTGTGTTAGTGTTGAAAAACTACTTTTCGCACTTGTGTTGGTGCAGGAAACCACATTTGCACTTGTATTAGTGTGGAAAAACCACTTTTCGCACTTGTGTTGGTGCAGGAAACCACTTTTGTACTTGTATTAGTGTGGAAAAACCACTTTTCGCACTTGTGTTAGTGTTGAAAAAACACTTTTCACACTTGTGTTGGTGCAGGAAACCACTTTTGCACTTGTATTAGTGTGGAAAAAACACTTTTTGCACTTGTGATAGTGTTGAAAAACCACTTTTCGCACTTGTGTTAGTGTTGAAAAACCACTTTTCACACTTGTGTTGGTGCAGGAAACCACTTTTGCACTTGTATTAGTGTGGAAAAAACACTTTTTGAACTTGTGATAGTGTTGAAAAACCACTTTTCGCACTTGTGTTAGTGTTGAAAAACCACTTTTCGCACTTGTGTTGGTGCAGGAAACCACTTTTGCACTTGTATTAGTGTGGAAAAAACACTTTTCGCACTTGTGTTGGTGCAGGAAACCACTTTTGCACTTGTATTAGTGTGGAAAAAACACTTTTTGCCCTTGTGATAGTGTTGAAAAACCACTTTTCGCACTTGTGTTAGTGTTGAAAAACCACTTTTCGCACTTGTGTTGGTGCAGGAAACCACTTTTGCACTTGTATTAGTGTGGAAAAAACACTTTTCGCACTTGTGTTAGTGTTGAAAAAGCGCTTTTCGCACTTGTGTTAGTGTTGAAAAACCACTTTTCGCACTTGTGTTGGTGCAGGAAACCACATTTGCACTTGTATTAGTGTGGAAAAACCACTTTTCGCACTTGTGTTAGTGTTGAAAAACCACTTTTTGCACTTGTGTTGGTGCAGGAAACCACTTTTGCACTTGTATTAGTGTGGAAAAAACACTTTTTGCACTTGTGATAGTGTTGAAAAACCACTTTTCGCACTTGTGTTAGTGTTGAAAAACCACTTTTCACACTTGTGTTGGTGCAGGAAACCACTTTTGCACTTCTGTTAGTGTTGAAAAACCACTTTTCGCACTTGTGTTAGTGTTGAAAAACTACTTTTCGCACTTGTGTTGGTGCAGGAAACCACTTTTGCACTTGTATTAGTGTGGAAAAAACACTTTTTGCACTTGTGATAGTGTTGAAAAACCACTTTTCGCACTTGTGTTAGTGTTGAAAAACCACTTTTCGCACTTGTGTTGGTGCAGGAAAAGCACTTTTGTACTTGTATTAGTGTGGAAAAACCACTTTTCGCACTTGTGTTAGTGTTGAAAAAAACACTTTTCGCACTTGTGTTGGTGCAGGAAACCACTTTTGCACTTGTATTAGTGTGGAAAAAACACTTTTTCCACTTGTGATAGTGTTGAAAAACCACTTTTCGCACTTGTGTTAGTGTTGAAAAACCACTTTTCGCACTTGTGTTGGTGCAGGAAACCACTTTTGCACTTGTATTAGTGTGGAAAAAACACTTTTTGCACTTGTGATAGTGTTGAAAAACCACTTTTCGCACTTGTGTTAGTGTTGAAAAACCACTTTTCGCACTTGTGTTAGTGTTGAAAAACCACGTTTCGCACTTGTGTTGGCGCAGGAAACCACTTTTGCACTTGTATTAGTGTGGGAAAAACACTTTTTGCACTTGTGATAGTGTTGAAAAACCACTTTTCGCACTTGTGTTGGTGCAGGAAACCACTTTTCCACTTGTATTAGTGTGGAAAAAACACTTTTTGCACTTGTGTTAGTGTTGAAAAACCACTTTTCGCACTTGTGTTGATGCAGGAAACCACTTTTGCACTTGTATTAGTGTGGAAAAACCACTTTTGCTCTTGTGTTAGTGTTGAAAAACCACTTTTCGCACTTGTGTTAGTGTTGAAAATCCACTTTTCGCAGTTGTGTTGGTGCAGGAAACCACTTTTGTACTTGTATTAGTGTGGAAAAAACACTTTTTGCACTTGTGATAGTGTTGAAAAACCACTTTTCGCACTTGTGTTAGTGTTGAAAAACCACTTTTCGCACTTCTGTTGGTGCAGGAAACCACTTTTGCACTTGTATTAGTGTGGAAAAACCACTTTTCGCACTTGTGTTAGTGTTGAAAAACCACTTTTCGCACTGGTGTTAGTGTTGAAAAACCACTTTTCGCACTTGTGTTGGTGCAGGAAACCACATTTGCACTTGTATTAGTGTGGAAAATACACTTTTTGCACTTGTGATAGTGTTGAAAAACCACTTTTTGCACTCGTGTTAGTGTTGAAAAACCACTTTTCGCACTTGTGTTAGTGTTGAAAAACCAATTTTCGCACTTGTGTTAGTGTTGAAAAACCACTTTTCGCACTTGTGTTAGTGTTGAAAAACCACGTTTCGCACTTGTGTTGGCGCAGGAAACCACTTTTGCACTTGTATTAGTGTGGGAAAAACACTTTTTGCACTTGTGATAGTGTTGAAAAACCACTTTTCGCACTTATGTTAGTGTTGAAAAACCACTTTTCGCACTTGTGTTGGTGCAGGAAACCACTTTTGCACTTGTATTAGTGTGGAAAAACCACTTTTTGCACTTGCGTTTGTGTTGAAAAACCACTTTTCGCACTTGTGTTAGTGTTGAAAAACCAGTTTTCGCACTTGTGTTGGTGCAGGAAACCACTTTGCACTTGTATTAGTGTGGAAAAAAACACTTTTCGCACTTGTGTTGGTGCAGGAAACCACTTTTGCACTTGTATTAGTGTGGAAAAAACACTTTTTGCCCTTGTGATAGTGTTGAAAAACCACTTTTCGCACTTGTGTTAGTGTTGAAAAACCACTTTTCGCACTTGTGTTGGTGCAGGAAACCACTTTTGCACTTGTATTAGTGATGAAAAAACACTTTTTGCACTTGTGATAGTGTTGAAAAACCACTTTTTGCACTCGTGTTAGTGTTGAAAAACCACTTTTCGCACTTGTGTTAGTGTTGAAAAACCACTTTTCACACTTGTGTTGGTGCAGGAAACCACTTTTGCACTTGTATTATTATGGAAAAAACACTTTTTGCACTTGTGATACTGTTGAAAAACCACTTTTCGCACTTCTGTTAGTGTTGAAAAACCACTTTTCACACTTGTGTTAGTGTTGAAAAACTACTTTTCGCACGTGTGTTGGTGCAGGAAACCACTTTTGCACTTGTATTAGTGTGGAAAAAACACTTTTTGCACTTGTGATAGTGTTGAAAAACCACTTTTCGCACTTGTGTTAGTGTTGAAAAACCACTTTTCGCACTTGTGTTGGTGCAGGAAACCACTTTTGCACTTGTATTAGTGATGAAAAAACACTTTTCGCACTTGTGTTAGTGTTGAAAAAGCGCTTTTCGCACTTGTGTTAGTGTTGAAAAACCACTTTTCGCACTTGTGTTGGTGCAGGAAACCACATTTGCACTTGTATTAGTGTGGAAAAACCACTTTTCGCACTTGTGTTGAAAAACCACTTTTTGCCCTTGTGTTGGTGCAGGAAACCACTTTTGCACTTGTATTAGTGTGGAAAAAATACTTTTTGCACTTGTGATAGTGTTGAAAAACCACTTTTCGCACTTGTGTTAGTGTTGAAAAACCACTTTTCACACTTGTGTTGGTGCAGGAAACCACTTTTGCACTTGTATTAGTGTGGAAAAACCACTTTTCGCACTTGTGTTAGTGTTGAAAAACCACTTTTCACACTTGTGTTGGTGCAGGAAACCACTTTTGCACTTGTATTATTGTGGAAAAAACACTTTTTGCACTTGTGATACTGTTGAAAAACCACTTTTCGCACTTCTGTTAGTGTTGAAAAACCACTTTTCGCACTTGTGTTAGTGTTGAAAAACTACTTTTCGCACTTGTGTTGGTGCAGGAAACCACTTTGCACTTGTATTAGTGTGGAAAAAACACTTTTTGCACTTGTGTTAGTGTTGAAAAACCACTTTTCGCACTTGTGTTAGTGTTGAAAAAACACTTTTCGCACTTGTGTTGGTGCAGGAAACCACTTTTGCACTTGTATTAGTGTGGAAAAAACACTTTTTCCACTTGTGATAGTGTTGAAAAACCACTTTTCGCACTTGTGTTAGTGTTGAAAAACCACTTTTCGCACTTGTGTTGGTGCAGGAAACCACTTTTGCACTTGTATTATTGTGGAAAAAACACTTTTTGCACTTGTGATACTGTTGAAAAACCACTTTTCGCACTTCTGTTAGTGTTGAAAAACCACTTTTCGCACTTGTGTTAGTCTTGAAAAACTACTTTTCGCACTTGTGTTGGTGCAGGAAACCACTTTTGCACTTGTATTAGTGTGGAAAAAACACTTTTTGCACTTGTGATAGTGTTGAAAAACCACTTTTCGCACTTGTGTTAGTGTTGAAAAACCACTTTTCGCACTTGTGTTGGTGCAGGAAAGCACTTTTGTACTTGTATTAGTGTGGAAAAACCACTTTTCGCACTTGTGTTAGTGTTGAAAAAACACTTTTCGCACTTGTGTTGGTGCAGGAAACCACTTTTGCACTTGTATTAGTGTGGAAAAAACACTTTTTCCACTTGTGATAGTGTTGAAAAACCACTTTTCGCACTTGTGTTAGTGTTGAAAAACCACTTTTCGCACTTGTGTTGGTGCAGGAAACCACTTTTGCACTTGTATTAGTGTGGAAAAAACACTTTTTGCACTTGTGATAGTGTTGAAAAACCACTTTTCGCACTTGTGTTAGTGTTGAAAAACCACTTTTCGCACTTGTGTTAGTGTTGAAAAACCACGTTTCGCACTTGTGTTGGCACAGGAAACCACTTTTGCACTTGTATTAGTGTGGGAAAAACACTTTTTGCACTTGTGATAGTGTTGAAAAACCACTTTTCGCACTTGTGTTGGTGCAGGAAACCACTTTTGCACTTGTATTAGTGTGGAAAAAACACTTTTTGCACTTGTGTTAGTGTTGAAAAACCACTTTTCGCACTTGTGTTGATGCAGGAAACCACTTTTGCACTTGTATTAGTGTGGAAAAACCACTTTTTGCTCTTGTGTTAGTGTTGAAAAACCACTTTTCGCACTTGTGTTAGTGTTGAAAATCCACTTTTCGCAGTTGTGTTGGTGCAGGAAACCACTTTTGTACTTGTATTAGTGTGGAAAAAACACTTTTTGCACTTGTGATAGTGTTGAAAAACCACTTTTCGCACTTGTGTTAGTGTTGAAAAACCACTTTTCGCACTTCTGTTGGTGCAGGAAACCACTTTTGCACTTGTATTAGTGTGGAAAAACCACTTTTCGCACTTGTGTTAGTGTTGAAAAACCACTTTTCGCACTGGTGTTAGTGTTGAAAAACCACTTTTCGCACTTGTGTTGGTGCAGGAAACCACATTTGCACTTGTATTAGTGTGGAAAATACACTTTTTGCACTTGTGATAGTGTTGAAAAACCACTTTTTGCACTCGTGTTAGTGTTGAAAAACCACTTTTCGCACTTGTGTTAGTGTTGAAAAACCACTTTTCACACTTGTGTTGGTGCAGGAAACCACTTTTGCACTTGTATTATTATGGAAAAAACACTTTTTGCACTTGTGATACTGTTGAAAAACCACTTTTCGCACTTCTGTTAGTGTTGAAAAACCACTTTTCGCACTTGTGTTAGTGTTGAAAAACTACTTTTCGCACGTGTGTTGGTGCAGGAAACCACTTTTGCACTTGTATTATTGTGGAAAAAACACTTTTTGCACTTGTGATAGTGTTGAAAAACCACTTTTCGCACTTGTGTTAGTGTTGAAAAACCACTTTTCGCACTTGTGTTGGTGCAGGAAACCACTTTTGCACTTGTATTAGTGTGGAAAAACCACTTTTCGCACTTGTGTTAGTGTTGAAAAACCACTTTTCACACTTGTGTTGGTGCAGGAAACCACTTTTGCACTTGTATTAGTGTGGAAAAACCACTTTTCGCACTTGTGTTAGTGTTGAAAAACCACTTTTCACACTTGTGTTGGTGCAGGAAACCACTTTTGCACTTGTATTATTGTGGAAAAAACACTTTTTGCACTTGTGATGCTGTTGAAAAACCACTTTTCGCACTTCTGTTAGTGTTGAAAAACCACTTTTCGCACTTGTGTTAGTGTTGAAAAACTACTTTTCGCACTTGTAGTGTTGAAAAACCACTTTTCGCACTTGTGTTAGTGTTGAAAAACTACTTTTCGCACTTGTGTTGGTGCAGGAAACCACTTTTGCACTTGTATTAGTGTGGAAAAAACACTTTTTGCACTTGTGATAGTGTTGAAAAACCACTTTTCGCACTTGTGTTAGTGTTGAAAAACCACTTTTCGCACTTGTCTTGGTGCAGGAAACCACTTTTGTACTTGTATTAGTGTGGAAAAACCACTTTTCGCACTAGTGTTAGTGTTGAAAAAACACTTTTCACACTTGTGTTGGTGCAGGAAACCACTTTTGCACTTGTATTAGTGTGGAAAAAACACTTTTTGCACTTGTGATAGTGTTGAAAAACCACTTTTCGCACTTGTGTTAGTGTTGAAAAACCACTTTTCACACTTGTGTTGGTGCAGGAAACCACTTTTGCACTTGTATTAGTGTGGAAAAAACACTTTTTGCACTTGTGATAGTGTTGAAAAACCACTTTTCGCACTTGTGTTAGTGTTGAAAAACCACTTTTCGCACTTGTGTTGGTGCAGGAAACCACTTTTGCACTTGTATTAGTGTGGAAAAAACACTTTTCGCACTTGTGTTGGTGCAGGAAACCACTTTTGCACTTGTATTAGTGTGGAAAAAACACTTTTTGCCCTTGTGATAGTGTTGAAAAACCACTTTTCGCACTTGTGTTAGTGTTGAAAAACCACTTTTCGCACTTGTGTTGGTGCAGGAAACCACTTTTGCACTTGTATTAGTGTGGAAAAAACACTTTTCGCACTTGTGTTAGTGTTGAAAAAGCGCTTTTCGCACTTGTGTTAGTGTTGAAAAACCACTTTTCGCACTTGTGTTGGTGCAGGAAACCACATTTGCACTTGTATTAGTGTGGAAAAACCACTTTTCGCACTTGTGTTAGTGTTGAAAAACCACTTTTTGCACTTGTGTTGGTGCAGGAAACCACTTTTGCACTTGTATTAGTGTGGAAAAAACACTTTTTGCACTTGTGATAGTGTTGAAAAACCACTTTTCGCACTTGTGTTAGTGTTGAAAAACCACTTTTCACACTTGTGTTGGTGCAGGAAACCACTTTTGCACTTGTATTAGTGTGGAAAATCCACTTTTCGCACTTGTGTTAGTGTTGAAAAACCACTTTTCACACTTGTGTTGGTGCAGGAAACCACTTTTGCACTTGTATTATTGTGGAAAAAACACTTTTTGCACTTGTGATACTGTTGAAAAACCACTTTTCGCACTTCTGTTAGTGTTGAAAAACCACTTTTCGCACTTGTGTTAGTGTTGAAAAACTACTTTTCGCACTTGTGTTGGTGCAGGAAACCACTTTTGCACTTGTATTAGTGTGGAAAAAACACTTTTTGCACTTGTGATAGTGTTGAAAAACCACTTTTCGCACTTGTGTTAGTGTTGAAAAACCACTTTTCGCACTTGTGTTGGTGCAGGAAAGCACTTTTGTACTTGTATTAGTGTGGAAAAACCACTTTTCGCACTTGTGTTAGTGTTGAAAAAACACTTTTCACACTTGTGTTGGTGCAGGAAACCACTTTTGCACTTGTATTAGTGTGGAAAAAACACTTTTTCCACTTGTGATAGTGTTGAAAAACCACTTTTCGCACTTGTGTTAGTGTTGAAAAACCACTTTTCGCACTTGTGTTGGTGCAGGAAACCACTTTTGCACTTGTATTAGTGTGGAAAAAACACTTTTTGCACTTGTGATAGTGTTGAAAAACCACTTTTCGCACTTGTGTTAGTGTTGAAAAACCACTTTTCGCACTTGTGTTAGTGTTGAAAAACCACGTTTCGCACTTGTGTTGGCGCAGGAAACCACTTTTGCACTTGTATTAGTGTGGGAAAAACACTTTTTGCACTTGTGATAGTGTTGAAAAACCACTTTTCGCACTTGTGTTGGTGCAGGAAACCACTTTTGCACTTGTATTAGTGTGGAAAAAACACTTTTTGCACTTGTGTTAGTGTTGAAAAACCACTTTTCGCACTTGTGTTGATGCAGGAAACCACTTTTGCACTTGTATTAGTGTGGAAAAACCACTTTTTGCTCTTGTATTAGTGTTGAAAAACCACTTTTCGCACTTGTGTTAGTGTTGAAAATCCACTTTTCGCAGTTGTGTTGGTGCAGGAAACCACTTTTGTACTTGTATTAGTGTGGAAAAAACACTTTTTGCACTTGTGATAGTGTTGAAAAACCACTTTTCGCACTTGTGTTAGTGTTGAAAAACCACTTTTCGCACTTCTGTTGGTGCAGGAAACCACTTTTGCACTTGTATTAGTGTGGAAAAACCACTTTTCGCACTTGTGTTAGTGTTGAAAAACCACTTTTCGCACTGGTGTTAGTGTTGAAAAACCACTTTTCGCACTTGTGTTGGTGCAGGAAACCACATTTGCACTTGTATTAGTGTGGAAAATACACTTTTTGCACTTGTGATAGTGTTGAAAAACCACTTTTTGCACTCGTGTTAGTGTTGAAAAACCACTTTTCGCACTTGTGTTAGTGTTGAAAAACCACTTTTCACACTTGTGTTGGTGCAGGAAACCACTTTTGCACTTGTATTATTATGGAAAAAACACTTTTTGCACTTGTGATACTGTTGAAAAACCACTTTTCGCACTTGTGTTAGTGTTGAAAAACCACTTTTCGCACTGGTGTTAGTGTTGAAAAACCACTTTTCGCACTTGTGTTGGTGCAGGAAACCACATTTGCACTTGTATTAGTGTGGAAAATACACTTTTTGCACTTGTGATAGTGTTGAAAAACCACTTTTTGCACTCGTGTTAGTGTTGAAAAACCACTTTTCGCACTTGTGTTAGTGTTGAAAAACCACTTTTCACACTTGTGTTGGTGCAGGAAACCACTTTTGCACTTGTATTATTATGGAAAAAACACTTTTTGCACTTGTGATACTGTTGAAAAACCACTTTTCGCACTTCTGTTAGTGTTGAAAAACCACTTTTCGCACTTATGTTAGTGTTGAAAAACCACTTTTCGCACTTGTGTTGGTGCAGGAAACCACATTTGCACTTGTATTAGTGTGGAAAATACACTTTTGCACTTGTATTAGTGTGGAAAAAACACTTTTTGCACTTGTGATAGTGTTGAAAAACCACTTTTCGCACTTGTGTTAGTGTTGAAAAACCACTTTTCACACTTGTGTTGGTGCAGGAAACCACTTTTGCACTTGTATTAGTGTGGAAAAACCACTTTTCGCACTTGTGTTAGTGTTGAAAAACCACTTTTCACACTTGTGTTGGTGCAGGAAACCACTTTTGCACTTGTATTATTGTGGAAAAAACACTTTTTGCACTTGTGATACTGTTGAAAAACCACTTTTCGCACTTCTGTTAGTGTTGAAAAACCACTTTTCGCACTTGTGTTAGTGTTGAAAAACTACTTTTCGCACTTGTGTTGGTGCAGGAAACCACTTTTGCACTTGTATTAGTGTGGAAAAAACACTTTTTGCACTTGTGATAGTGTTGAAAAACCACTTTTCGCACTTGTGTTAGTGTTGAAAAACCACTTTTCGCACTTGTGTTGGTGCAGGAAAGTACTTTTGTACTTGTATTAGTGTGGAAAAACCACTTTTCGCACTTGTGTTAGTGTTGAAAAAACACTTTTCGCACTTGTGTTGGTGCAGGAAACCACTTTTGCACTTGTATTAGTGTGGAAAAAACACTTTTTCCACTTGTGATAGTGTTGAAAAACCACTTTTCGCACTTGTGTTAGTGTTGAAAAACCACTTTTCGCACTTGTGTTGGTGCAGGAAACCACTTTTGCACTTGTATTAGTGTGGAAAAAACACTTTTTGCACTTGTGATAGTGTTGAAAAACCACTTTTCGCACTTGTGTTAGTGTTGAAAAACCACTTTTCGCACTTGTGTTAGTGTTGAAAAACCACGTTTCGCACTTGTGTTGGCGCAGGAAACCACTTTTGCACTTGTATTAGTGTGGGAAAAACACTTTTTGCACTTGTGATAGTGTTGAAAAACCACTTTTCGCACTTGTGTTGGTGCAGGAAACCACTTTTGCACTTGTATTAGTGTGGAAAAAACACTTTTTGCACTTGTGTTAGTGTTGAAAAACCACTTTTCGCACTTGTGTTGATGCAGGAAACCACTTTTGCACTTGTATTAGTGTGGAAAAACCACTTTTTGCTCTTGTATTAGTGTTGAAAAACCACTTTTCGCACTTGTGTTAGTGTTGAAAATCCACTTTTCGCAGTTGTGTTGGTGCAGGAAACCACTTTTGTACTTGTATTAGTGTGGAAAAAACACTTTTTGCACTTGTGATAGTGTTGAAAAACCACTTTTCGCACTTGTGTTAGTGTTGAAAAACCACTTTTCGCACTTCTGTTGGTGCAGGAAACCACTTTTGCACTTGTATTAGTGTGGAAAAACCACTTTTCGCACTTGTGTTAGTGTTGAAAAACCACTTTTCGCACTGGTGTTAGTGTTGAAAAACCACTTTTCGCACTTGTGTTGGTGCAGGAAACCACATTTGCACTTGTATTAGTGTGGAAAATACACTTTTTGCACTTGTGATAGTGTTGAAAAACCACTTTTTGCACTCGTGTTAGTGTTGAAAAACCACTTTTCGCACTTGTGTTAGTGTTGAAAAACCACTTTTCACACTTGTGTTGGTGCAGGAAACCACTTTTGCACTTGTATTATTATGGAAAAAACACTTTTTGCACTTGTGATACTGTTGAAAAACCACTTTTCGCACTTCTGTTAGTGTTGAAAAACCACTTTTCGCACTTGTGTTAGTGTTGAAAAACTACTTTTCGCACGTGTGTTGGTGCAGGAAACCACTTTTGCACTTGTATTAGTGTGGAAAAAACACTTTTTGCACTTGTGATAGTGTTGAAAAACCACTTTTCGCACTTGTGTTAGTGTTGAAAAACCACTTTTGCACTTGTATTAGTGTGGAAAAAACACTTTTTGCACTTGTGATAGTGTTGAAAAACCACTTTTCGCACTTGTGATAGTGTTGAAAAACCACTTTTCGCACTTGTGTTAGTGTTGAAAAACCACTTTTCACACTTGTGTTGGTGCAGGAAACCACTTTTGCACTTGTATTAGTGTGGAAAAACCACTTTTCGCACTTGTGTTAGTGTTGAAAAACCACTTTTCACACTTGTGTTGGTGCAGGAAACCACTTTTGCACTTGTATTAGTGTGGAAAAAGCACTTTTTGCACTTGTGATAGTGTTGAAAAAACACTTTTCGCACTTGTGTTAGTGTTGAAAAACCACTTTTCACACTTGTGTTAGTGTTGAAAAACCACTTTTCGCACTTGTGTTGGTGCAGGAAACCACATTTGCACTTGTATTAGTGTGGAAAAACCACTTTTCGCACTTGTGTTAGTGTTGAAAAACCACTTTTCACACTTGTGTTGGTGCAGGAAACCACTTTTGCACTTGTATTATTGTGGAAAAAACACTTTTTGCACTTGTGATACTGTTGAAAAACCACTTTTCGCACTTCTGTTAGTGTTGAAAAACCACTTTTCGCACTTGTGTTAGTGTTGAAAAACTACTTTTCGCACTTGTGTTGGTGCAGGAAACCACTTTTGCACTTGTATTAGTGTGGAAAAATCACTTTTTGCACTTGTGATAGTGTTGAAAAACCACTTTTCGCACTTGTGTTAGTGTTGAAAAACCACTTTTCGCACTTGTGTTGGTGCAGGAAACCACTTTTGTACTTGTATTAGTGTGGAAAAACCACTTTTCGCACTTGTGTTAGTGTTGAAAAAACACTTTTCACACTTGTGTTGGTGCAGGAAACCACTTTTGCACTTGTATTAGTGTGGAAAAAACACTTTTTGCACTTGTGATAGTGTTGAAAAACCACTTTTCGCACTTGTGTTAGTGTTGAAAAACCACTTTTCACACTTGTGTTGGTGCAGGAAACCACTTTTGCACTTGTATTAGTGTGGAAAAAACACTTTTCGCACTTGTGTTGGTGCAGGAAACCACTTTTGCACTTGTATTAGTGTGGAAAAAACACTTTTTGCCCTTGTGATAGTGTTGAAAAACCACTTTTCGCACTTGTGTTAGTGTTGAAAAACCACTTTTCGCACTTGTGTTGGTGCAGGACTCCACTTTTGCACTTGTATTAGTGTGGAAAAAACACTTTTCGCACTTGTGTTAGTGTTGAAAAAGCGCTTTTCGCACTTGTGTTAGTGTTGAAAAACCACTTTTCGCACTTGTGTTGGTGCAGGAAACCACATTTGCACTTGTATTAGTGTGGAAAAACCACTTTTCGCACTTGTGTTAGTGTTGAAAAACCACTTTTTGCACTTGTGTTGGTGCAGGAAACCACTTTTGCACTTGTATTAGTGTGGAAAAAACACTTTTTGCACTTGTGATAGTGTTGAAAAACCACTTTTCGCACTTGTGTTAGTGTTGAAAAACCACTTTTCACACTTGTGTTGGTGCAGGAAACCACTTTTGCACTTGTATTAGTGTGGAAAAACCACTTTTCGCACTTGTGTTAGTGTTGAAAAACCACTTTTCACACTTGTGTTGGTGCAGGAAACCACTTTTGCACTTGTATTATTGTGGAAAAAACACTTTTTGCACTTGTGATACTGTTGAAAAACCACTTTTCGCACTTCTGTTAGTGTTGAAAAACCACTTTTCGCACTTGTGTTAGTGTTGAAAAACTACTTTTCGCACTTGTGTTGGTGCAGGAAACCACTTTTGCACTTGTATTAGTGTGGAAAAAACACTTTTTGCACTTGTGATAGTGTTGAAAAACCACTTTTCGCACTTGTGTTAGTGTTGAAAAACCACTTTTCGCACTTGTGTTGGTGCAGGAAAGCACTTTTGTACTTGTATTAGTGTGGAAAAACCACTTTTCGCACTTGTGTTAGTGTTGAAAAAACACTTTTCGCACTTGTGTTGGTGCAGGAAACCACTTTTGCACTTGTATTAGTGTGGAAAAAACACTTTTTCCACTTGTGATAGTGTTGAAAAACCACTTTTCGCACTTGTGTTAGTGTTGAACAACCACTTTTCGCACTTGTGTTGGTGCAGGAAACCACTTTTGCACTTGTATTAGTGTGGAAAAAACACTTTTTGCACTTGTGATAGTGTTGAAAAACCACTTTTTGCACTTGTGTTAGTGTTGAAAAACCACTTTTCGCACTTGTGTTAGTGTTGAAAAACCACGTTTCGCACTTGTGTTGGCGCAGGAAACCACTTTTGCACTTGTATTAGTGTGGGAAAAACACTTTTTGCACTTGTGATAGTGTTGAAAAACCACTTTTCGCACTTGTGTTGGTGCAGGAAACCACTTTTGCACTTGTATTAGTGTGGAAAAAACACTTTTTGCACTTGTGTTAGTGTTGAAAAACCACTTTTCGCACTTGTGTTGATGCAGGAAACCACTTTTGCACTTGTATTAGTGTGGAAAAACCACTTTTTGCTCTTGTGTTAGTGTTGAAAAACCACTTTTCGCACTTGTGTTAGTGTTGAAAATCCACTTTTCGCAGTTGTGTTGGTGCAGGAAACCACTTTTGTACTTGTATTAGTGTGGAAAAAACACTTTTTGCACTTGTGATAGTGTTGAAAAACCACTTTTCGCACTTGTGTTAGTGTTGAAAAACCACTTTTCGCACTTCTGTTGGTGCAGGAAACCACTTTTGCACTTGTATTAGTGTGGAAAAACCACTTTTCGCACTTGTGTTAGTGTTGAAAAACCACTTTTCGCACTGGTGTTAGTGTTGAAAAACCACTTTTCGCACTTGTGTTGGTGCAGGAAACCACATTTGTACTTGTATTAGTGTGGAAAAAACACTTTTTGCACTTGTGATACTGTTGAAAAACCACTTTTCGCACTTCTGTTAGTGTTGAAAAACCACTTTTCGCACTTGTGTTAGTGTTGAAAAACTACTTTTCGCACGTGTGTTGGTGCAGGAAACCACTTTTGCACTTGTATTAGTGTGGAAAAAACACTTTTTGCACTTGTGATAGTGTTGAAAAACCACTTTTCGCACTTGTGTTAGTGTTGAAAAACCACTTTTCGCACTTGTGTTGGTGCAGGAAACCACTTTTGCACTTGTATTAGTGTGGAAAAACCACTTTTCGCACTTGTGTTAGTGTTGAAAAAACACTTTTCGCACTTGTGTTGGTGCAGGAAACCACTTTTGCACTTGTATTAGTGTGGAAAAAACACTTTTTGCACTTGTGATAGTGTTGAAAAATCACTTTTCGCACTTGTGTTAGTGTTGAAAAACCACTTTTCGCACTTGTGTTGGTGCAGGAAACCACTTTTGCACTTGTATTAGTGTGGAAAAAACACTTTTTGCACTTGTGATAGTGTTGAAAAACCACTTTTCGCACTTGTGTTAGTGTTGAAAAACCACTTTTCGCACTTGTGTTAGTGTTGAAAAACCACGTTTCGCACTTGTGTTGGCGCAGGAAACCACTTTTGCACTTGTATTAGTGTGGGAAAAACACTTTTTGCACTTGTGATAGTGTTGAAAAACCACTTTTCGCACTTGTGTTAGTGTTGAAAAACCACTTTTCGCACTTGTGTTGGTGCAGGAAACCACTTTTGCACTTGTATTAGTGTGGAAAAACCACTTTTCGCACTTGTGTTTGTGTTGAAAAACCACTTTTCGCACTTGTGTTAGTGTTGAAAAACCAGTTTTCGCACTTGTGTTGGTGCAGGAAACCACTTTTGCACTTGTATTAGTGTGGAAAAAACACTTTTCGCACTTGTGTTGGTGCAGGAAACCACTTTTGCACTTGTATTAGTGTGGAAAAAACACTTTTTGCCCTTGTGATAGTGTTGAAAAACCACATTTCGCACTTGTGTTAGTGTTGAAAAACCACTTTTCGCACTTGTGTTGGTGCAGGAAACCACTTTTGCACTTGTATTAGTGATGAAAAAACACTTTTTGCACTTGTGATAGTGTTGAAAAACCACTTTTTGCACTCGTGTTAGTGTTGAAAAACCACTTTTCGCACTTGTGTTAGTGTTGAAAAACCACTTTTCACATTTGTGTTGGTGCAGGAAACCACTTTTGCACTTGTATTATTATGGAAAAAACACTTTTTGCACTTGTGATACTGTTGAAAAACCACTCTTCGCACTTCTGTTAGTGTTGAAAAACCACTTTTCACACTTGTGTTAGTGTTGAAAAACTACTTTTCGCACGTGTGTTGGTGCAGGAAACCACTTTTGCACTTGTATTAGTGTGGAAAAAACACTTTTTGCACTTGTGATAGTGTTGAAAAACCACTTTTCGCACTTGTGTTAGTGTTGAAAAACCACTTTTCGCACTTGTGTTGGTGCAGGAAACCACTTTTGCACTTGTATTAGTGTGGAAAAACCACTTTTCGCACTTGTGTTAGTGTTGAAAAAACACTTTTCGCACTTGTGTTGGTGCAGGAAACCACTTTTGCACTTGTATTAGTGTGGAAAAAACACTTTTTGCACTTGTGATAGTGTTGAAAAATCACTTTTCGCACTTGTGTTAGTGTTGAAAAACCACTTTTCGCACTTGTGTTGGTGCAGGAAACCACTTTTGCACTTGTATTAGTGTGGAAAAAACACTTTTTGCACTTGTGATAGTGTTGAAAAACCACTTTTCGCACTTGTGTTAGTGTTGAAAAACCACTTTTCGCACTTGTGTTAGTGTTGAAAAACCACGTTTCGCACTTGTGTTGGCGCAGGAAACCACTTTTGCACTTGTATTAGTGTGGGAAAAACACTTTTTGCACTTGTATTAGTGTGGAAAAAACACTTTTTGCACTTGTGATAGTGTTGAAAAACCACTTTTCGCACTTGTGTTAGTGTTGAAAAACCACTTTTGCACTTGTATTAGTGTGGAAAAAACACTTTTTGCACTTGTGATAGTGTTGAAAAACCACTTTTCGCACTTGTGTTAGTGTTGAAAAACCACTTTTCGCACTTGTGTTGGTGCAGGAAAGCACTTTTGTACTTGTATTAGTGTGGAAAAACCACTTTTCGCACTTGTGTTAGTGTTGAAAAAACACTTTTCGCACTTGTGTTGGTGCAGGAAACCACTTTTGCACTTGTATTAGTGTGGAAAAAACACTTTTTCCACTTGTGATAGTGTTGAAAAACCACTTTTCGCACTTGTGTTAGTGTTGAAAAACCACTTTTCGCACTTGTGTTGGTGCAGGAAACCACTTTTGCACTTGTATTAGTGTGGAAAAAACACTTTTTGCACTTGTGATAGTGTTGAAAAACCACTTTTCGCACTTGTGTTAGTGTTGAAAAACCACTTTTCGCACTTGTGTTAGTGTTGAAAAACCACGTTTCGCACTTGTGTTGGCGCAGGAAACCACTTTTGCACTTGTATTAGTGTGGGAAAAACACTTTTTGCACTTGTGATAGTGTTGAAAAACCACTTTTCGCACTTGTGTTGGTGCAGGAAACCACTTTTGCACTTGTATTAGTGTGGAAAAAACACTTTTTGCACTTGTGTTAGTGTTGAAAAACCACTTTTCGCACTTGTGTTGATGCAGGAAACCACTTTTGCACTTGTATTAGTGTGGAAAAACCACTTTTTGCTCTTGTGTTAGTGTTGAAAAACCACTTTTCGCACTTGTGTTAGTGTTGAAAATCCACTTTTCGCAGTTGTGTTGGTGCAGGAAACCACTTTTGTACTTGTATTAGTGTGGAAAAAACACTTTTTGCACTTGTGATAGTGTTGAAAAACCATTTTTCGCACTTGTGTTAGTGTTGAAAAACCACTTTTCGCACTTCTGTTGGTGCAGGAAACCACTTTTGCACTTGTATTAGTGTGGAAAAACCACTTTTCGCACTTGTGTTAGTGTTGAAAAACCACTTTTCGCACTGGTGTTAGTGTTGAAAAACCACTTTTCGCACTTGTGTTGGTGCAGGAAACCACATTTGTACTTGTATTAGTGTGGAAAAAACACTTTTTGCACTTGTGATACTGTTGAAAAACCACTTTTCGCACTTCTGTTAGTGTTGAAAAACCACTTTTCGCACTTGTGTTAGTGTTGAAAAACTACTTTTCGCACGTGTGTTGGTGCAGGAAACCACTTTTGCACTTGTATTAGTGTGGAAAAAACACTTTTTGCACTTGTGATAGTGTTGAAAAACCACTTTTCGCACTTGGGTTAGTGTTGAAAAACCACTTTTCGCACTTGTGTTGGTGCAGGAAACCACTTTTGCACTTGTATTAGTGTGGAAAAACCACTTTTCGCACTTGTGTTAGTGTTGAAAAAACACTTTTCGCACTTGTGTTGGTGCAGGAAACCACTTTTGCACTTGTATTAGTGTGGAAAAAACACTTTTTGCACTTGTGATAGTGTTGAAAAATCACTTTTCGCACTTGTGTTAGTGTTGAAAAACCACTTTTCGCACTTGTGTTGGTGCAGGAAACCACTTTTGCACTTGTATTAGTGTGGAAAAAACACTTTTTGCACTTGTGATAGTGTTGAAAAACCACTTTTCGCACTTGTGTTAGTGTTGAAAAACCACTTTTCGCACTTGTGTTAGTGTTGAAAAACCACGTTTCGCACTTGTGTTGGCGCAGGAAACCACTTTTGCACTTGTATTAGTGTGGGAAAAACACTTTTTGCACTTGTGATAGTGTTGAAAAACCACTTTTCGCACTTGTGTTAGTGTTGAAAAACCACTTTTCGCACTTGTGTTGGTGCAGGAAACCACTTTTGCACTTGTATTAGTGTGGAAAAACCACTTTTCGCACTTGTGTTTGTGTTGAAAAACCACTTTTCGCACTTGTGTTAGTGTTGAAAAACCAGTTTTCGCACTTGTGTTGGTGCAGGAAACCACTTTTGCACTTGTATTAGTGTGGAAAAAACACTTTTCGCACTTGTGTTGGTGCAGGAAACCACTTTTGCACTTGTATTAGTGTGGAAAAAACACTTTTTGCCCTTGTGATAGTGTTGAAAAACCACATTTCGCACTTGTGTTAGTGTTGAAAAACCACTTTTCGCACTTGTGTTGGTGCAGGAAACCACTTTTGCACTTGTATTAGTGATGAAAAAACACTTTTTGCACTTGTGATAGTGTTGAAAAACCACTTTTTGCACTCGTGTTAGTGTTGAAAAACCACTTTTCGCACTTGTGTTAGTGTTGAAAAACCACTTTTCACATTTGTGTTGGTGCAGGAAACCACTTTTGCACTTGTATTATTATGGAAAAAACACTTTTTGCACTTGTGATACTGTTGAAAAACCACTCTTCGCACTTCTGTTAGTGTTGAAAAACCACTTTTCACACTTGTGTTAGTGTTGAAAAACTACTTTTCGCACGTGTGTTGGTGCAGGAAACCACTTTTGCACTTGTATTAGTGTGGAAAAAACACTTTTTGCACTTGTGATAGTGTTGAAAAACCACTTTTCGCACTTGTGTTAGTGTTGAAAAACCACTTTTCGCACTTGTGTTGGTGCAGGAAACCACTTTTGCACTTGTATTAGTGTGGAAAAACCACTTTTCGCACTTGTGTTAGTGTTGAAAAAACACTTTTCGCACTTGTGTTGGTGCAGGAAACCACTTTTGCACTTGTATTAGTGTGGAAAAAACACTTTTTGCACTTGTGATAGTGTTGAAAAATCACTTTTCGCACTTGTGTTAGTGTTGAAAAACCACTTTTCGCACTTGTGTTGGTGCAGGAAACCACTTTTGCACTTGTATTAGTGTGGAAAAAACACTTTTTGCACTTGTGATAGTGTTGAAAAACCACTTTTCGCACTTGTGTTAGTGTTGAAAAACCACTTTTCGCACTTGTGTTAGTGTTGAAAAACCACGTTTCGCACTTGTGTTGGCGCAGGAAACCACTTTTGCACTTGTATTAGTGTGGGAAAAACACTTTTTGCACTTGTATTAGTGTGGAAAAAACACTTTTTGCACTTGTGATAGTGTTGAAAAAACACTTTTCGCACTTGTGTTAGTCTTGAAAAACCACTTTTCGCACTTGTGATAGTGTTGAAAAACCACTTTTCGCACTTGTGTTAGTGTTGAAAAACCACTTTTCACACTTGTGTTGGTGCAGGAAACCACTTTTGCACTTGTATTAGTGTGGAAAAACCACTTTTCGCACTTGTGTTAGTGTTGAAAAACCACTTTTCACACTTGTGTTGGTGCAGGAAACCACTTTTGCACTTGTATTATTGTGGAAAAAACACTTTTTGCACTTGTGATGCTGTTGAAAAACCACTTTTCGCACTTCTGTTAGTGTTGAAAAACCACTTTTCGCACTTGTGTTAGTGTTGAAAAACTACTTTTCGCACTTGTGTTGGTGCAGGAAACCACTTTTGCACTTGTATTAGTGTGGAAAAAACACTTTTTGCACTTGTGATAGTGTTGAAAAACCACTTTTCGCACTTGTGTTAGTGTTGAAAAACCACTTTTCGCACTTGTGTTGGTGCAGGAAACCACTTTTGTACTTGTATTAGTGTGGAAAAACCACTTTTCGCACTTGTGTTAGTGTTGAAAAAACACTTTTCACACTTGTGTTGGTGCAGGAAACCACTTTTGCACTTGTATTAGTGTGGAAAAAACACTTTTTGCACTTGTGATAGTGTTGAAAAACCACTTTTCGCACTTGTGTTAGTGTTGAAAAACCACTTTTCACACTTGTGTTGGTCCAGGAAACCACTTTTGCACTTGTATTAGTGTGGAAAAAACACTTTTTGCACTTGTGATAGTGTTGAAAAACCACTTTTCGCACTTGTGTTAGTGTTGAAAAACCACTTTTCGCACTTGTGTTGGTGCAGGAAACCACTTTTGCACTTGTATTAGTGTGGAAAAAACACTTTTCGCACTTGCGTTGGTGCAGGAAACCACTTTTGCACTTGTATTAGTGTGGAAAAAACACTTTTTGCCCTTGTGATAGTGTTGAAAAACCACTTTTCGCACTTGTGTTAGTGTTGAAAAACCACTTTTCGCACTTGTGTTGGTGCAGGAAACCACTTTTGCACTTGTATTAGTGTGGAAAAAACACTTTTCGCACTTGTGTTAGTGTTGAAAAAGCGCTTTTCGCACTTGTGATACTGTTGAAAAACCACTTTTCGCACTTCTGTTAGTGTTGAAAAACCACTTTTCGCACTTGTGTTAGTGTTGAAAAACTACTTTTCGCACGTGTGTTGGTGCAGGAAACCACTTTTGCACTTGTATTAGTGTGGAAAAAACACTTTTTGCACTTGTGATAGTGTTGAAAAACCACTTTTCGCACTTGTGTTAGTGTTGAAAAACCACTTTTCGCACTTGTGTTGGTGCAGGAAACCACTTTTGCACTTGTATTAGTGTGGAAAAACCACTTTTCGCACTTGTGTTAGTGTTGAAAAAACACTTTTCGCACTTGTGTTGGTGCAGGAAACCACTTTTGCACTTGTATTAGTGTGGAAAAAACACTTTTTGCACTTGTGATAGTGTTGAAAAATCACTTTTCGCACTTGTGTTAGTGTTGAAAAACCACTTTTCGCACTTGTGTTGGTGCAGGAAACCACTTTTGCACTTGTATTAGTGTGGAAAAAACACTTTTTGCACTTGTGATAGTGTTGAAAAACCACTTTTCGCACTTGTGTTAGTGTTGAAAAACCACTTTTCGCACTTGTGTTAGTGTTGAAAAACCACGTTTCGCACTTGTGTTGGCGCAGGAAACCACTTTTGCACTTGTATTAGTGTGGGAAAAACACTTTTTGCACTTGTGATAGTGTTGAAAAACCACTTTTCGCACTTGTGTTAGTGTTGAAAAACCACTTTTCGCACTTGTGTTGGTGCAGGAAACCACTTTTGCACTTGTATTAGTGTGGAAAAAACACTTTTCGCACTTGTGTTGGTGCAGGAAACCACTTTTGCACTTGTATTAGTGTGGAAAAAACACTTTTTGCCCTTGTGATAGTGTTGAAAAACCACATTTCGCACTTGTGTTAGTGTTGAAAAACCACTTTTCGCACTTGTATTAGTGATGAAAAAACACTTTTTGCACTTGTGATAGTGTTGAAAAACCACTTTTTGCACTCGTGTTAGTGTTGAAAAACCACTTTTCGCACTTGTGTTAGTGTTGAAAAACCACTTTTCACATTTGTGTTGGTGCAGGAAACCACTTTTGCACTTGTATTATTATGGAAAAAACACTTTTTGCACTTGTGATACTGTTGAAAAACCACTCTTCGCACTTCTGTTAGTGTTGAAAAACCACTTTTCACACTTGTGTTAGTGTTGAAAAACTACTTTTCGCACGTGTGTTGGTGCAGGAAACCACTTTTGCACTTGTATTAGTGTGGAAAAAACACTTTTTGCACTTGTGATAGTGTTGAAAAACCACTTTTCGCACTTGTGTTAGTGTTGAAAAACCACTTTTCGCACTTGTGTTGGTGCAGGAAACCACTTTTGCACTTGTATTAGTGTGGAAAAACCACTTTTCGCACTTGTGTTAGTGTTGAAAAAACACTTTTCGCACTTGTGTTGGTGCAGGAAACCACTTTTGCACTTGTATTAGTGTGGAAAAAACACTTTTTGCACTTGTGATAGTGTTGAAAAATCACTTTTCGCACTTGTGTTAGTGTTGAAAAACCACTTTTCGCACTTGTGTTGGTGCAGGAAACCACTTTTGCACTTGTATTAGTGTGGAAAAAACACTTTTTGCACTTGTGATAGTGTTGAAAAACCACTTTTCGCACTTGTGTTAGTGTTGAAAAACCACTTTTCGCACTTGTGTTAGTGTTGAAAAACCACGTTTCGCACTTGTGTTGGCGCAGGAAACCACTTTTGCACTTGTATTAGTGTGGGAAAAACACTTTTTGCACTTGTATTAGTGTGGAAAAAACACTTTTTGCACTTGTGATAGTGTTGAAAAACCACTTTTCGCACTTGTGTTAGTGTTGAAAAACCACTTTTGCACTTGTATTAGTGTGGAAAAAACACTTTTTGCACTTGTGATAGTGTTCAAAAACCACTTTTCGCACTTGTGATAGTGTTGAAAAACCACTTTTCGCACTTGTGTTAGTGTTGAAAAACCACTTTTCACACTTGTGTTGGTGCAGGAAACCACTTTTGCACTTGTATTAGTGTGGAAAAACCACTTTTCGCACTTGTGTTAGTGTTGAAAAACCACTTTTCACACTTGTGTTGGTGCAGGAAACCACTTTTGCACTTGTATTAGTGTGGAAAAAACACTTTTTGTACTTGTGATAGTGTTGAAAAAACACTTTTCGCACTTGTGTTAGTCTTGAAAAACCACTTTTCGCACTTGTGATAGTGTTGAAAAACCACTTTTCGCACTTGTGTTAGTGTTGAAAAACCACTTTTCACACTTGTGTTGGTGCAGGAAACCACTTTTGCACTTGTATTAGTGTGGAAAAAACACTTTTCGCACTTGTGTTAGTGTTGAAAAAGCGCTTTTCGCACTTGTGATACTGTTGAAAAACCACTTTTCGCACTTCTGTTAGTGTTGAAAAACCACTTTTCGCACTTGTGTTAGTGTTGAAAAACTACTTTTCGCACGTGTGTTGGTGCAGGAAACCACTTTTGCACTTGTATTAGTGTGGAAAAAACACTTTTTGCACTTGTGATAGTGTTGAAAAACCACTTTTCGCACTTGTGTTAGTGTTGAAAAACCACTTTTCGCACTTGTGTTGGTGCAGGAAACCACTTTTGCACTTGTATTAGTGTGGAAAAACCACTTTTCGCACTTGTGTTAGTGTTGAAAAAACACTTTTCGCACTTGTGTTGGTGCAGGAAACCACTTTTGCACTTGTATTAGTGTGGAAAAAACACTTTTTGCACTTGTGATAGTGTTGAAAAATCACTTTTCGCACTTGTGTTAGTGTTGAAAAACCACTTTTCGCACTTGTGTTGGTGCAGGAAACCACTTTTGCACTTGTATTAGTGTGGAAAAAACACTTTTTGCACTTGTGATAGTGTTGAAAAACCACTTTTCGCACTTGTGTTAGTGTTGAAAAACCACTTTTCGCACTTGTGTTAGTGTTGAAAAACCACGTTTCGCACTTGTGTTGGCGCAGGAAACCACTTTTGCACTTGTATTAGTGTGGGAAAAACACTTTTTGCACTTGTGATAGTGTTGAAAAACCACTTTTCGCACTTGTGTTAGTGTTGAAAAACCACTTTTCGCACTTGTGTTGGTGCAGGAAACCACTTTTGCACTTGTATTAGTGTGGAAAAAACACTTTTCGCACTTGTGTTGGTGCAGGAAACCACTTTTGCACTTGTATTAGTGTGGAAAAAACACTTTTTGCCCTTGTGATAGTGTTGAAAAACCACATTTCGCACTTGTGTTAGTGTTGAAAAACCACTTTTCGCACTTGTATTAGTGATGAAAAAACACTTTTTGCACTTGTGATAGTGTTGAAAAACCACTTTTTGCACTCGTGTTAGTGTTGAAAAACCACTTTTCGCACTTGTGTTAGTGTTGAAAAACCACTTTTCACATTTGTGTTGGTGCAGGAAACCACTTTTGCACTTGTATTATTATGGAAAAAACACTTTTTGCACTTGTGATACTGTTGAAAAACCACTCTTCGCACTTCTGTTAGTGTTGAAAAACCACTTTTCACACTTGTGTTAGTGTTGAAAAACTACTTTTCGCACGTGTGTTGGTGCAGGAAACCACTTTTGCACTTGTATTAGTGTGGAAAAAACACTTTTTGCACTTGTGATAGTGTTGAAAAACCACTTTTCGCACTTGTGTTAGTGTTGAAAAACCACTTTTCGCACTTGTGTTGGTGCAGGAAACCACTTTTGCACTTGTATTAGTGTGGAAAAACCACTTTTCGCACTTGTGTTAGTGTTGAAAAAACACTTTTCGCACTTGTGTTGGTGCAGGAAACCACTTTTGCACTTGTATTAGTGTGGAAAAAACACTTTTTGCACTTGTGATAGTGTTGAAAAATCACTTTTCGCACTTGTGTTAGTGTTGAAAAACCACTTTTCGCACTTGTGTTGGTGCAGGAAACCACTTTTGCACTTGTATTAGTGTGGAAAAAACACTTTTTGCACTTGTGATAGTGTTGAAAAACCACTTTTCGCACTTGTGTTAGTGTTGAAAAACCACTTTTCGCACTTGTGTTAGTGTTGAAAAACAACGTTTCGCACTTGTGTTGGCGCAGGAAACCACTTTTGCACTTGTATTAGTGTGGGAAAAACACTTTTTGCACTTGTATTAGTGTGGAAAAAACACTTTTTGCACTTGTGATAGTGTTGAAAAACCACTTTTCGCACTTGTGTTAGTGTTGAAAAACCACTTTTGCACTTGTATTAGTGTGGAAAAAACACTTTTTGCACTTGTGATAGTGTTCAAAAACCACTTTTCGCACTTGTGATAGTGTTGAAAAACCACTTTTCGCACTTGTGTTAGTGTTGAAAAACCACTTTTCACACTTGTGTTGGTGCAGGAAACCACTTTTGCACTTGTATTAGTGTGGAAAAACCACTTTTCGCACTTGTGTTAGTGTTGAAAAACCACTTTTCACACTTGTGTTGGTGCAGGAAACCACTTTTGCACTTGTATTAGTGTGGAAAAAACACTTTTTGCACTTGTGATAGTGTTGAAAAAACACTTTTCGCACTTGTGTTAGTCTTGAAAAACCACTTTTCGCACTTGTGATAGTGTTGAAAAACCACTTTTCGCACTTGTGTTAGTGTTGAAAAACCACTTTTCACACTTGTGTTGGTGCAGGAAACCACTTTTGCACTTGTATTAGTGTGGAAAAACCACTTTTCGCACTTGTGTTAGTGTTGAAAAACCAGTTTTCACACTTGTGTTGGTGCAGGAAACCACTTTTGCACTTGTATTATTGTGGAAAAAACACTTTTTGCACTTGTGATGCTGTTGAAAAACCACTTTTCGCACTTCTGTTAGTGTTGAAAAACCACTTTTCGCACTTGTGTTAGTGTTGAAAAACTACTTTTCGCACTTGTGTTGGTGCAGGAAACCACTTTTGCACTTGTATTAGTGTGGAAAAAACACTTTTTGCACTTGTGATAGTGTTGAAAAACCACTTTTCGCACTTGTGTTAGTGTTGAAAAACCACTTTTCGCACTTGTGTTGGTGCAGGAAACCACTTTTGTACTTGTATTAGTGTGGAAAAACCACTTTTTGCACTTGTGTTAGTGTTGAAAAAACACTTTTCACACTTGTGTTGGTGCAGGAAACCACTTTTGCACTTGTATTAGTGTGGAAAAAACACTTTTTGCACTTGTGATAGTGTTGAAAAACCACTTTTCGCACTTGTGTTAGTGTTGAAAAACCACTTTTCGCACTGGTGTTGGTGCAGGAAACCACTTTTGCATTTGTATTAGTGTGGAAAACCACTTTTTGCACTTGTATTAGTGTGGAAAAACCACTTTTCGCACTTGTGTTAGTGTTGAAAAACCACTTTTCACACTTGTGTTAGTGTTGAAAAACTACTTTTCGCACTTGTGTTGGTGCAGGAAACCACATTTGCACTTGTATTAGTGTGGAAAATCCACTTTTCGCACTTGTGTTAGTGTTGAAAAACCACTTTTCACACTTGTGTTGGTGCAGGAAACCACTTTTGCACTTGTATTATTGTGGAAAAAACACTTTTTGCACTTGTGATAGTGTTGAAAAACCACTTTTCGCACTTGTGTTAGTGTTGAAAAACCACTTTTCACACTTGTGTTGGTGCAGGAAACCACTTTTGCACTTGTATTAGTGTGGAAAAAACACTTTTTGCACTTGTGATAGTGTTGAAAAACCACTTTTCGCACTTGTGTTAGTGTTGAAAAACCACTTTTGCACTTGTATTAGTGTGGAAAAAACACTTTTTGCACTTGTGATAGTGTTGAAAAACCACTTTTCGCACTTGTGATAGTGTTGAAAAACCACTTTTCGCACTTGTGTTAGTGTTGAAAAACCACTTTTCACACTTGTGTTGGTGCAGGAAACCACTTTTGCACTTGTATTAGTGTGGAAAAACCACTTTTCGCACTTGTGTTAGTGTTGAAAAACCACTTTTCACACTTGTGTTGGTGCAGGAAACCACTTTTGCACTTGTATTAGTGTGGAAAAAACACTTTTTGCACTTGTGATAGTGTTGAAAAACCACTTTTCGCACTTGTGTTAGTGTTGAAAAACCACTTTTCGCACTTGTGTTGGTGCAGGAAACCACTTTTGCACTTGTATTAGTGTGGAAAAAACACTTTTCGCACTTGTGTTGGTGCAGGAAACCACTTTTGCACTTGTATTAGTGTGGAAAAAACACTTTTTGCCCTTGTGATAGTGTTGAAAAACCACTTTTCGCACTTGTGTTAGTGTTGAAAAACCACTTTTCGCACTTGTGTTGGTGCAGGAAACCACTTTTGCACTTGTATTAGTGTGGAAAAAACACTTTTCGCACTTGTGTTAGTGTTGAAAAAGCGCTTTTCGCACTTGTGTTAGTGTTGAAAAACCACTTTTCGCACTTGTGTTGGTGCAGGAAACCACATTTGCACTTGTATTAGTGTGGAAAAACCACTTTTCGCACTTGTGTTAGTGTTGAAAAACCACTTTTTGCACTTGTGTTGGTGCAGGAAACCACTTTTGCACTTTTATTAGTGTGGAAAAAACACTTTTTGCACTTGTATTAGTGTGGAAAAACCACTTTTTGCACTTGTGATAGTGTTGATAAACCACTTTTCGCACTTGTGTTAGTGTTGAAAAACCACTTTTCGCACTTGTGTTGGTGCAGGAAACCACTTTTGCACTTGTATTAGTGTTGAAAAACCACTTTTCGCACTTGTGTTAGTGTTGAAAAACCACTTTTCACACTTGTGTTAATGTTGAAAAACCACTTTTCGCACTTGTGTTAGTGTTGAAAAACCACGTTTCGCACTTGTGTTGGCGCAGGAAACCACTTTTGCACTTGTATTAGTGTGGGAAAAACACTTTTTGCACTTGTGATAGTGTTGAAAAACCACTTTTCGCACTTGTGTTAGTGTTGAAAAACCACTTTTCGCACTTGTGTTGGTGCAGGAAACCACTTTTGCACTTGTATTAGTGTGGAAAAACCACTTTTCGCACTTGTGTTAGTGTTGAAAAACCACTTTTCGCACTTGTGTTAGTGTTGAAAAACCACTTTTCGCACTTGTGTTGGTGCAGGAAACCACTTTTGCACTTGTATTAGTGTGGAAAAAATACTTTTTGCACTTGTGATTGTGTTGAAAAACCACTTTTCGCACTTGTATTAGTGTTGAAAAACCACTTTTCGCACTTGTGTTGGTGCAGGAAACCACTTTTGCACTTTTATTAGTGTGGAAAAAACACTTTTTGCACTTGTATTAGTGTGGAAAAACCACTTTTTGCACTTGTGATAGTGTTGATAAACCACTTTTCGCACTTGTGTTAGTGTTGAAAAACCACTTTTCGCACTTGTGTTGGTGCAGGAAACCACTTTTGCACTTGTATTAGTGTTGAAAAACCACTTTTCGCACTTGTGTTGGTGCAGGAAACCACTTTCGCACTTGTGTTAATGTTGAAAAACCACTTTTCGCACTTGTGTTAATGTTGAAAAACCACTTTTCGCACTTGTATTAGTGTTGAAAAACCACTTTTCGCACTTGTGTTAGTGTTGAAAAACCACTTTTCGCACTTGTGTTGCTGCAGGAAACCACTTTTGCACTTGTATTAGTGTGGAAAAAACACTTTTTGCACTTGTATTAGTGTGGAAAAACCACTTTTTGCACTTGTGATAGTGTTGATAAACCACTTTTCGCACTTGTGTTAGTGTTGAAAAACCACTTTTCGCACTTGTGTTGGTGCAGGAAACCACTTTTGCACTTGTATTAGTGTTGAAAAACCACTTTTCGCACTTGTGTTGGTGCAGGAAACCACTTTCGCACTTGTGTTAATGTTGAAAAACCACTTTTCGCACTTGTGTTAATGTTGAAAAACCACTTTTCGCACTTGTATTAGTGTTGAAAAACCACTTTTCGCACTTGTGTTAGTGTTGAAAAACCACTTTTCGCACTTGTGTTGCTGCAGGAAACCACTTTTGCACTTGTATTAGTGTGGAAAAAACACTTTTTGCACTTGTATTAGTGTGGAAAAACCACTTTTTGCACTTGTGATAGTGTTGAAAAACCACTTTTCGCACTTGTGTTAGTGTTGAAAAACCACTTTTCGCACTGGTGTTGGTGCAGGAAACCACTTTTGCATTTGTATTAGTGTGGAAAACCACTTTTTGCACTTGTATTAGTGTGGAAAAACCACTTTTTGCACTTGTGATAGTGTTGAAAAACTACTTTCGCACTTGTGTTAGTGTTGAAAAACCACTTTTCGCACTTATTTGGTGCAAAAAACCACTTTTGCACTTGTATTAGTGTGGAAAAACCACTTTTTGCACTTGTGTTAGTGTTGAAAAACCACTTTTCGCACTTGTGTTAGTGTTGAAAAACCACTTTTCGCACTTGTGTTAGTGTTGAAAAACCACTTTTCGCACTTCTGTTAGTGTTGAAAAACCACTTTTCGCACATGTGTTAGTGCAGGAAACCACTTTTGCACTTGTATTAGTGTGGAAAAAACACTTTTTGCCCTTGTGATAGTGTTGAAAAACCACTTTTCGCACTTGTGTTAGTGTTGAAAAACCACTTTTCGCACTTGTGTTGGTGCAGGAAACCACTTTTGCACTTGTATTAGTGTGGAAAAAACACTTTTCGCACTTGTGTTAGTGTTGAAAAAGCGCTTTTCGCACTTGTGTTAGTGTTGAAAAACCACTTTTCGCACTTGTGTTGGTGCAGGAAACCACATTTGCACTTGTATTAGTGTGGAAAAACCACTTTTCGCACTTGTGTTAGTGTTGAAAAACCACTTTTTGCACTTGTGTTGGTGCAGGAAACCACTTTTGCACTTGTATTATTGTGGAAAAAACACTTTTTGCACTTGTGATAGTGTTGAAAAACCACTTTTCGCACTTGTGTTAGTGTTGAAAAACCACTTTTCACACTTGTGTTAGTGTTGAAAAACTACTTTTCGCACTTGTGTTGGTGCAGGAAACCACATTTGCACTTGTATTAGTGTGGAAAATCCACTTTTCGCACTTGTGTTAGTGTTGAAAAACCACTTTTCACACTTGTGTTGGTGCAGGAAACCACTTTTGCACTTGTATTATTGTGGAAAAAACACTTTTTGCACTTGTGATAGTGTTGAAAAACCACTTTTCGCACTTGTGTTAGTGTTGAAAAACCACTTTTGCACTTGTATTAGTGTGGAAAAAACACTTTTTGCACTTGTGATAGTGTTGAAAAACCACTTTTCGCACTTGTGATAGTGTTGAAAAACCACTTTTCGCACTTGTGTTAGTGTTGAAAAACCACTTTTCACACTTGTGTTGGTGCAGGAAACCACTTTTGCACTTGTATTAGTGTGGAAAAACCACTTTTCGCACTTGTGTTAGTGTTGAAAAACCACTTTTCACACTTGTGTTGGTGCAGGAAACCACTTTTGCACTTGTATTAGTGTGGAAAAAACACTTTTTGCACTTGTGATAGTGTTGAAAAACCACTTTTCGCACTTGTGTTAGTGTTGAAAAACCACTTTTCGCACTTGTGTTGGTGCAGGAAACCACTTTTGCACTTGTATTAGTGTGGAAAAAACACTTTTCGCACTTGTGTTGGTGCAGGAAACCACTTTTGCACTTGTATTAGTGTGGAAAAAACACTTTTTGCCCTTGTGATAGTGTTGAAAAACCACTTTTCGCACTTGTGTTAGTGTTGAAAAACCACTTTTCGCACTTGTGTTGGTGCAGGAAACCACTTTTGCACTTGTATTAGTGTGGAAAAAACACTTTTCGCACTTGTGTTAGTGTTGAAAAAGCGCTTTTCGCACTTGTGTTAGTGTTGAAAAACCACTTTTCGCACTTGTGTTGGTGCAGGAAACCACATTTGCACTTGTATTAGTGTGGAAAAACCACTTTTCGCACTTGTGTTAGTGTTGAAAAACCACTTTTTGCACTTGTGTTGGTGCAGGAAACCACTTTTGCACTTTTATTAGTGTGGAAAAAACACTTTTTGCACTTGTATTAGTGTGGAAAAACCACTTTTTGCACTTGTGATAGTGTTGATAAACCACTTTTCGCACTTGTGTTAGTGTTGAAAAACCACTTTTCGCACTTGTGTTGGTGCAGGAAACCACTTTTGCACTTGTATTAGTGTTGAAAAACCACTTTTCGCACTTGTGTTAGTGTTGAAAAACCACTTTTCACACTTGTGTTAATGTTGAAAAACCACTTTTCGCACTTGTGTTAGTGTTGAAAAACCACTTTTCGCACTTGTATTAGTGTTGAAAAACCACTTTTCGCACTTGTGTTAGTGTTGAAAAACCACTTTTCGCACTTGTGTTGCTGCAGGAAACCACTTTTGCACTTGTATTAGTGTGGAAAAAACACTTTTTGCACTTGTGTTAGTGTTGAAAAACCACTTTTCGCACTTCTGTTAGTGTTGAAAAACCACTTTTCGCACATGTGTTAGTGCAGGAAACCACTTTTGCACTTGTATTAGTGTGGAAAAAACACTTTTTGCCCTTGTGATAGTGTTGAAAAACCACTTTTCGCACTTGTGTTAGTGTTGAAAAACCACTTTTCGCACTAGTGTTGGTGCAGGAAACCACTTTTGCACTTGTATTAGTGTGGAAAAAACACTTTTCGCACTTGTGTTAGTGTTGAAAAAGCGCTTTTCGCACTTGTGTTAGTGTTGAAAAACCACTTTTCGCACTTGTGTTGGTGCAGGAAACCACATTTGCACTTGTATTAGTGTGGAAAAACCACTTTTCGCACTTGTGTTAGTGTTGAAAAACCACTTTTTGCACTTGTGTTGGTGCAGGAAACCACTTTTGCACTTGTATTATTGTGGAAAAAACACTTTTTGCACTTGTGATAGTGTTGAAAAACCACTTTTCGCACTTGTGTTAGTGTTGAAAAACCACTTTTCACACTTGTGTTAGTGTTGAAAAACTACTTTTCGCACTTGTGTTGGTGCAGGAAACCACATTTGCACTTGTATTAGTGTGGAAAATCCACTTTTCGCACTTGTGTTAGTGTTGAAAAACCACTTTTCACACTTGTGTTGGTGCAGGAAACCACTTTTGCACTTGTATTATTGTGGAAAAAACACTTTTTGCACTTGTGATAGTGTTGAAAAACCACTTTTCGCACTTGTGTTAGTGTTGAAAAACCACTTTTCACACTTGTGTTGGTGCAGGAAACCACTTTTGCACTTGTATTAGTGTGGAAAAAACACTTTTTGCACTTGTGATAGTGTTGAAAAACCACTTTTCGCACTTGTGTTAGTGTTGAAAAACCACTTTTGCACTTGTATTAGTGTGGAAAAAACACTTTTTGCACTTGTGATAGTGTTGAAAAACCACTTTTCGCACTTGTGATAGTGTTGAAAAACCACTTTTCGCACTTGTGTTAGTGTTGAAAAACCACTTTTCACACTTGTGTTGGTGCAGGAAACCACTTTTGCACTTGTATTAGTGTGGAAAAACCACTTTTCGCACTTGTGTTAGTGTTGAAAAACCACTTTTCACACTTGTGTTGGTGCAGGAAACCACTTTTGCACTTGTATTAGTGTGGAAAAAACACTTTTTGCACTTGTGATAGTGTTGAAAAAACACTTTTCGCACTTGTGTTAGTGTTGAAAAACCACTTTTCGCACTTGTGTTGGTGCAGGAAACCACATTTGCACTTGTATTAGTGTGGAAAAACCACTTTTCGCACTTGTGTTAGTGTTGAAAAACCACTTTTCACACTTGTGTTGGTGCAGGAAACCACTTTTGCACTTGTATTATTGTGGAAAAAACACTTTTTGCACTTGTGATACTGTTGAAAAACCACTTTTCGCACTTCTGTTAGTGTTGAAAAACCACTTTTCGCACTTGTGTTAGTGTTGAAAAACTACTTTTCGCACTTGTGTTGGTGCAGGAAACCACTTTTGCACTTGTATTAGTGTGGAAAAAACACTTTTTGCACTTGTGATAGTGTTGAAAAACCACTTTTCGCACTTGTGTTAGTGTTGAAAAACCACTTTTCTCACTTGTCTTGGTGCAGGAAACCACTTTTGTACTTGTATTAGTGTGGAAAAACCACTTTTCGCACTTGTGTTAGTGTTGAAAAAACACTTTTCACACTTGTGTTGGTGCAGGAAACCACTTTTGCACTTGTATTAGTGTGGAAAAAACACTTTTTGCACTTGTGATAGTGTTGAAAAACCACTTTTCGCACTTGTGTTAGTGTTGAAAAACCACTTTTCGCACTTGTGTTGGTGCAGGAAACCACTTTTGCACTTGTATTAGTGTGGAAAAAACACTTTTCGCACTTGTGTTGGTGCAGGAAACCACTTTTGCACTTGTATTAGTGTGGAAAAAACACTTTTTGCCCTTGTGATAGTGTTGAAAAACCACTTTTCGCACTTGTGTTAGTGTTGAAAAACCACTTTTCGCACTTGTGTTGGTGCAGGAAACCACTTTTGCACTTGTATTAGTGTGGAAAAAACACTTTTCGCACTTGTGTTAGTGTTGAAAAAGTGCTTTTCGCACTTGTGTTAGTGTTGAAAAACCACTTTTCGCACTTGTGTTGGTGCAGGAAACCACTTTTGCACTTGTATTAGTGTGGAAAAACCACTTTTTGCTCTTGTGTTAGTGTTGAAAAACCACTTTTCGCACTTGTGTTAGTGTTGAAAAACCACTTTTCGCACTTGTGTTAGTGTTGAAAATCCACTTTTCGCACTTGTGTTGGTGCAGTAAACCACTTTTGTACTTGTATTAGTGTGGAAAAAACACTTTTTGCACTTGTGATAGTGTTGAAAAACCACTTTTCGCACTTGTGTTAGTGTTGAAAAACCACTTTTCGCACTTCTGTTGGTGCAGGAAACCACTTTTGCACTTGTATTAGTGTGGAAAAACCACTTTTCGCACTTGTGTTAGTGTTGAAAAACCACTTTTCGCACTTGTGTTAGTGTTGAAAAACCACTTTTCGCACTTGTGTTGGTGCAGGAAACCACTTTTGCACTTGTATTAGTGTGGAAAAACCACTTTTCGCACTTGTGTTAGTGTTGAAAAACCACTTTTCGCACTTGTGTTAGTGTTGAAAAACCACTTTTCGCACTTGTGTTGGTGCAGGAAACCACTTTTGCACTTGTATTAGTGTGGAAAAAATACTTTTTGCACTTGTGATTGTGTTGAAAAACCACTTTTCGCACTTGTATTAGTGTTGAAAAACCACTTTTCGCACTTGTGTTGGTGCAGGAAACCACTTTTGCACTTTTATTAGTGTGGAAAAAACACTTTTTGCACTTGTATTAGTGTGGAAAAACCACTTTTTGCACTTGTGATAGTGTTGATAAACCACTTTTCGCACTTGTGTTAGTGTTGAAAAACCACTTTTCGCACTTGTGTTGGTGCAGGAAACCACTTTTGCACTTGTATTAGTGTTGAAAAACCACTTTTCGCACTTGTGTTGGTGCAGGAAACCACTTTCGCACTTGTGTTAATGTTGAAAAACCACTTTTCGCACTTGTGTTAATGTTGAAAAACCACTTTTCGCACTTGTATTAGTGTTGAAAAACCACTTTTCGCACTTGTGTTAGTGTTGAAAAACCACTTTTCGCACTTGTGTTGCTGCAGGAAACCACTTTTGCACTTGTATTAGTGTGGAAAAAACACTTTTTGCACTTGTATTAGTGTGGAAAAACCACTTTTTGCACTTGTGATAGTGTTGATAAACCACTTTTCGCACTTGTGTTAGTGTTGAAAAACCACTTTTCGCACTTGTGTTGGTGCAGGAAACCACTTTTGCACTTGTATTAGTGTTGAAAAACCACTTTTCGCACTTGTGTTGGTGCAGGAAACCACTTTCGCACTTGTGTTAATGTTGAAAAACCACTTTTCGCACTTGTGTTAATGTTGAAAAACCACTTTTCGCACTTGTATTAGTGTTGAAAAACCACTTTTCGCACTTGTGTTAGTGTTGAAAAACCACTTTTCGCACTTGTGTTGCTGCAGGAAACCACTTTTGCACTTGTATTAGTGTGGAAAAAACACTTTTTGCACTTGTATTAGTGTGGAAAAACCACTTTTTGCACTTGTGATAGTGTTGAAAAACCACTTTTCGCACTTGTGTTAGTGTTGAAAAACCACTTTTCGCACTGGTGTTGGTGCAGGAAACCACTTTTGCATTTGTATTAGTGTGGAAAACCACTTTTTGCACTTGTATTAGTGTGGAAAAACCACTTTTTGCACTTGTGATAGTGTTGAAAAACTACTTTCGCACTTGTGTTAGTGTTGAAAAACCACTTTTCGCACTTATTTGGTGCAAAAAACCACTTTTGCACTTGTATTAGTGTGGAAAAACCACTTTTTGCACTTGTGTTAGTGTTGAAAAACCACTTTTCGCACTTGTGTTAGTGTTGAAAAACCACTTTTCGCACTTGTGTTAGTGTTGAAAAACCACTTTTCGCACTTCTGTTAGTGTTGAAAAACCACTTTTCGCACATGTGTTAGTGCAGGAAACCACTTTTGCACTTGTATTAGTGTGGAAAAACCACTTTTCGCACTTGTGTTAGTGTTGAAAAACCACTTTTCGCACTTGTGTTGGTGCAGGAAACCACTTTTGCACTTGTATTAGTGTGGAAAAAACACTTTTCGCACTTGTGTTAGTGTTGAAAAAGCGCTTTTCGCACTTGTGTTAGTGTTGAAAAACCACTTTTCGCACTTGTGTTGGTGCAGGAAACCACATTTGCACTTGTATTAGTGTGGAAAAACCACTTTTCGCACTTGTGTTAGTGTTGAAAAACCACTTTTTGCACTTGTGTTGGTGCAGGAAACCACTTTTGCACTTGTATTATTGTGGAAAAAACACTTTTTGCACTTGTGATAGTGTTGAAAAACCACTTTTCGCACTTGTGTTAGTGTTGAAAAACCACTTTTCACACTTGTGTTAGTGTTGAAAAACTACTTTTCGCACTTGTGTTGGTGCAGGAAACCACATTTGCACTTGTATTAGTGTGGAAAATCCACTTTTCGCACTTGTGTTAGTGTTGAAAAACCACTTTTCACACTTGTGTTGGTGCAGGAAACCACTTTTGCACTTGTATTATTGTGGAAAAAACACTTTTTGCACTTGTGATAGTGTTGAAAAACCACTTTTCGCACTTGTGTTAGTGTTGAAAAACCACTTTTGCACTTGTATTAGTGTGGAAAAAACACTTTTTGCACTTGTGATAGTGTTGAAAAACCACTTTTCGCACTTGTGATAGTGTTGAAAAACCACTTTTCGCACTTGTGTTAGTGTTGAAAAACCACTTTTCACACTTGTGTTGGTGCAGGAAACCACTTTTGCACTTGTATTAGTGTGGAAAAACCACTTTTCGCACTTGTGTTAGTGTTGAAAAACCACTTTTCACACTTGTGTTGGTGCAGGAAACCACTTTTGCACTTGTATTAGTGTGGAAAAAACACTTTTTGCACTTGTGATAGTGTTGAAAAACCACTTTTCGCACTTGTGTTAGTGTTGAAAAACCACTTTTCGCACTTGTGTTGGTGCAGGAAACCACTTTTGCACTTGTATTAGTGTGGAAAAAACACTTTTCGCACTTGTGTTGGTGCAGGAAACCACTTTTGCACTTGTATTAGTGTGGAAAAAACACTTTTTGCCCTTGTGATAGTGTTGAAAAACCACTTTTCGCACTTGTGTTAGTGTTGAAAAACCACTTTTCGCACTTGTGTTGGTGCAGGAAACCACTTTTGCACTTGTATTAGTGTGGAAAAAACACTTTTCGCACTTGTGTTAGTGTTGAAAAAGCGCTTTTCGCACTTGTGTTAGTGTTGAAAAACCACTTTTCGCACTTGTGTTGGTGCAGGAAACCACATTTGCACTTGTATTAGTGTGGAAAAACCACTTTTCGCACTTGTGTTAGTGTTGAAAAACCACTTTTTGCACTTGTGTTGGTGCAGGAAACCACTTTTGCACTTTTATTAGTGTGGAAAAAACACTTTTTGCACTTGTATTAGTGTGGAAAAACCACTTTTTGCACTTGTGATAGTGTTGATAAACCACTTTTCGCACTTGTGTTAGTGTTGAAAAACCACTTTTCGCACTTGTGTTGGTGCAGGAAACCACTTTTGCACTTGTATTAGTGTTGAAAAACCACTTTTCGCACTTGTGTTAGTGTTGAAAAACCACTTTTCACACTTGTGTTAATGTTGAAAAACCACTTTTCGCACTTGTGTTAGTGTTGAAAAACCACTTTTCGCACTTGTATTAGTGTTGAAAAACCACTTTTCGCACTTGTGTTAGTGTTGAAAAACCACTTTTCGCACTTGTGTTGCTGCAGGAAACCACTTTTGCACTTGTATTAGTGTGGAAAAAACACTTTTTGCACTTGTGTTAGTGTTGAAAAACCACTTTTCGCACTTCTGTTAGTGTTGAAAAACCACTTTTCGCACATGTGTTAGTGCAGGAAACCACTTTTGCACTTGTATTAGTGTGGAAAAAACACTTTTTGCCCTTGTGATAGTGTTGAAAAACCACTTTTCGCACTTGTGTTAGTGTTGAAAAACCACTTTTCGCACTAGTGTTGGTGCAGGAAACCACTTTTGCACTTGTATTAGTGTGGAAAAAACACTTTTCGCACTTGTGTTAGTGTTGAAAAAGCGCTTTTCGCACTTGTGTTAGTGTTGAAAAACCACTTTTCGCACTTGTGTTGGTGCAGGAAACCACATTTGCACTTGTATTAGTGTGGAAAAACCACTTTTCGCACTTGTGTTAGTGTTGAAAAACCACTTTTTGCACTTGTGTTGGTGCAGGAAACCACTTTTGCACTTGTATTATTGTGGAAAAAACACTTTTTGCACTTGTGATAGTGTTGAAAAACCACTTTTCGCACTTGTGTTAGTGTTGAAAAACCACTTTTCACACTTGTGTTAGTGTTGAAAAACTACTTTTCGCACTTGTGTTGGTGCAGGAAACCACATTTGCACTTGTATTAGTGTGGAAAATCCACTTTTCGCACTTGTGTTAGTGTTGAAAAACCACTTTTCACACTTGTGTTGGTGCAGGAAACCACTTTTGCACTTGTATTATTGTGGAAAAAACACTTTTTGCACTTGTGATAGTGTTGAAAAACCACTTTTCGCACTTGTGTTAGTGTTGAAAAACCACTTTTCACACTTGTGTTGGTGCAGGAAACCACTTTTGCACTTGTATTAGTGTGGAAAAAACACTTTTTGCACTTGTGATAGTGTTGAAAAACCACTTTTCGCACTTGTGTTAGTGTTGAAAAACCACTTTTGCACTTGTATTAGTGTGGAAAAAACACTTTTTGCACTTGTGATAGTGTTGAAAAACCACTTTTCGCACTTGTGATAGTGTTGAAAAACCACTTTTCGCACTTGTGTTAGTGTTGAAAAACCACTTTTCACACTTGTGTTGGTGCAGGAAACCACTTTTGCACTTGTATTAGTGTGGAAAAACCACTTTTCGCACTTGTGTTAGTGTTGAAAAACCACTTTTCACACTTGTGTTGGTGCAGGAAACCACTTTTGCACTTGTATTAGTGTGGAAAAAACACTTTTTGCACTTGTGATAGTGTTGAAAAAACACTTTTCGCACTTGTGTTAGTGTTGAAAAACCACTTTTCGCACTTGTGTTGGTGCAGGAAACCACATTTGCACTTGTATTAGTGTGGAAAAACCACTTTTCGCACTTGTGTTAGTGTTGAAAAACCACTTTTCACACTTGTGTTGGTGCAGGAAACCACTTTTGCACTTGTATTATTGTGGAAAAAACACTTTTTGCACTTGTGATACTGTTGAAAAACCACTTTTCGCACTTCTGTTAGTGTTGAAAAACCACTTTTCGCACTTGTGTTAGTGTTGAAAAACTACTTTTCGCACTTGTGTTGGTGCAGGAAACCACTTTTGCACTTGTATTAGTGTGGAAAAAACACTTTTTGCACTTGTGATAGTGTTGAAAAACCACTTTTCGCACTTGTGTTAGTGTTGAAAAACCACTTTTCGCACTTGTCTTGGTGCAGGAAACCACTTTTGTACTTGTATTAGTGTGGAAAAACCACTTTTCGCACTTGTGTTAGTGTTGAAAAAACACTTTTCACACTTGTGTTGGTGCAGGAAACCACTTTTGCACTTGTATTAGTGTGGAAAAAACACTTTTTGCACTTGTGATAGTGTTGAAAAACCACTTTTCGCACTTGTGTTAGTGTTGAAAAACCACTTTTCGCACTTGTGTTGGTGCAGGAAACCACTTTTGCACTTGTATTAGTGTGGAAAAAACACTTTTCGCACTTGTGTTGGTGCAGGAAACCACTTTTGCACTTGTATTAGTGTGGAAAAAACACTTTTTGCCCTTGTGATAGTGTTGAAAAACCACTTTTCGCACTTGTGTTAGTGTTGAAAAACCACTTTTCGCACTTGTGTTGGTGCAGGAAACCACTTTTGCACTTGTATTAGTGTGGAAAAAACACTTTTCGCACTTGTGTTAGTGTTGAAAAAGTGCTTTTCGCACTTGTGTTAGTGTTGAAAAACCACTTTTCGCACTTGTGTTGGTGCAGGAAACCACTTTTGCACTTGTATTAGTGTGGAAAAACCACTTTTTGCTCTTGTGTTAGTGTTGAAAAACCACTTTTCGCACTTGTGTTAGTGTTGAAAAACCACTTTTCGCACTTGTGTTAGTGTTGAAAATCCACTTTTCGCACTTGTGTTGGTGCAGTAAACCACTTTTGTACTTGTATTAGTGTGGAAAAAACACTTTTTGCACTTGTGATAGTGTTGAAAAACCACTTTTCGCACTTGTGTTAGTGTTGAAAAACCACTTTTCGCACTTCTGTTGGTGCAGGAAACCACTTTTGCACTTGTATTAGTGTGGAAAAACCACTTTTCGCACTTGTGTTAGTGTTGAAAAACCACTTTTCGCACTGGTGTTAGTGTTGAAAAACCACTTTTCACACTTGTGTTGGTGCAGGAAACCACATTTGCACTTGTATTAGTGTGGAAAATACACTTTTTGCACTTGTGATAGTGTTGAAAAACAACTTTTTGCACTCGTGTTAGTGTGGAAAAACCACTTTTCGCACTTGTGTTAGTGTTGAAAAACCACTTTTCACACTTGTGTTGGTGCAGGAAACGACTTTTGCACTTGTATTATTGTGGAAAAAACACTTTTTGCACTTGTATTAGTGTGGAAAAAACACTTTTCGCACTTGTGTTAGTGTTGAAAAAGCGCTTTTCGCACTTGTGTTAGTGTTGAAAAACCACTTTTCGCACTTGTGTTGGTGCAGGAAACCACATTTGCACTTGTATTAGTGTGGAAAAACCACTTTTCGCACTTGTGTTAGTGTTGAAAAACCACCTTTTGCACTTGTGTTGGTGCAGGAAACCACTTTTGCACTTGTATTAGTGTGGAAACAACACTTTTTGCACTTGTGATAGTGTTGAAAAACCACTTTTCGCACTTGTGTTGGTGCAGGAAACCACTTTTGCACTTGTATTAGTGTGGAAAAAACACTTTTTGCACTTGTGATAGTGTTGAAAAACCACTTTTCGCACTTGTGTTAGTGTTGAAAAACCACTTTTCGCACTTGTGTTAGTGTTGAAAAACCACGTTTCGCACTTGTGTTGGCGCAGGAAACCACTTTTGCACTTGTATTAGTGTGGGAAAAACACTTTTTGCACTTGTGATGGTGTTGAAAAACCACTTTTCGCACTTGTGTTAGTGTTGAAAAACCACTTTTCGCACTTGTGTTGGTGCAGGAAACCACTTTTGCACTTGTATTAGTGTGGAAAAACCACTTTTCGCACTTGTGTTAGTGTTGAAAAACCACTTTTCGCACTTGTGTTAGTGTTGAAAAACCACTTTTCGCACTTGTGTTGGTGCAGGAAACCACTTTTGCACTTGTATTAGTGTGGCAAAAATACTTTTTGCACTTGTGATTGTGTTGAAAAACCACTTTTCGCACTTGTATTAGTGTTGAAAAACCACTTTTCGCACTTGTGTTGGTGCAGGAAACCACTTTTGCACTTTTATTAGTGTGGAAAAAACACTTTTTGCACTTGTATTAGTGTGGAAAAACCACTTTTTGCACTTGTGATAGTGTTGATAAACCACTTTTCGCACTTGTGTTAGTGTTGAAAAACCACTTTTCGCACTTGTGTTGGTGCAGGAAACCACTTTTGCACTTGTATTAGTGTTGAAAAACCACTTTTCGCACTTGTGTTAGTGTTGAAAAACCACTTTTCGCACTTGTGTTAATGTTGAAAAACCACTTTTCGCACTTGTGTTAATGTTGAAAAACCACTTTTCGCACTTGTGTTGCTGCAGGAAACCACTTTTGCACTTGTATTAGTGTTGAAAAACCACTTTTCGCACTTGTGTTAGTGTTGAAAAACCACTTTTCGCACTTGTGTTGCTGCAGGAAACCACTTTTGCACTTGTATTAGTGTGGAAAAAACACTTTTTGCACTTGTATTAGTGTGGAAAAACCACTTTTTGCACTTGTGATAGTGTTGAAAAACCACTTTTCGCACTTGTGTTAGTGTTGAAAAACCACTTTTCGCACTGGTGTTGGTGCAGGAAACCACTTTTGCATTTGTATTAGTGTGGAAAACCACTTTTTGCACTTGTATTAGTGTGGAAAAACCACTTTTTGCACTTGTGATAGTGTTGAAAAACCACTTTCGCACTTGTGTTAGTGTTGAAAAACCACTTTTCGCACTTATTAGGTGCAAAAAACCACTTTTGCACTTGTATTAGTGTGGAAAAACCACTTTTTGCACTTGTGTTAGTGTTGAAAAACCACTTTTCGCACTTGTGTTAGTGTTGAAAAACCACTTTTCGCACTTGTGTTAGTGTTGAAAAACCACTTTTCGCACTTCTGTTAGTGTTGAAAAACCACTTTTCGCACATGTGTTAGTGCAGGAAACCACTTTTGCACTTGTATTAGTGTGGAAAAAACACTTTTTGCCCTTGTGATAGTGTTGAAAAACCACTTTTCGCACTTGTGTTAGTGTTGAAAAACCACTTTTCGCACTTGTGTTGGTGCAGGAAACCACTTTTGCACTTGTATTAGTGTGGAAAAAACACTTTTCGCACTTGTGTTAGTGTTGAAAAAGCGCTTTTCGCACTTGTGTTAGTGTTGAAAAACCACTTTTCGCACTTGTGTTGGTGCAGGAAACCACATTTGCACTTGTATTAGTGTGGAAAAACCACTTTTCGCACTTGTGTTAGTGTTGAAAAACCACTTTTTGCACTTGTGTTGGTGCAGGAAACCACTTTTGCACTTGTATTATTGTGGAAAAAACACTTTTTGCACTTGTGATAGTGTTGAAAAACCACTTTTCGCACTTGTGTTAGTGTTGAAAAACCACTTTTCACACTTGTGTTAGTGTTGAAAAACTACTTTTCGCACTTGTGTTGGTGCAGGAAACCACATTTGCACTTGTATTAGTGTGGAAAATCCACTTTTCGCACTTGTGTTAGTGTTGAAAAACCACTTTTCACACTTGTGTTGGTGCAGGAAACCACTTTTGCACTTGTATTATTGTGGAAAAAACACTTTTTGCACTTGTGATAGTGTTGAAAAACCACTTTTCGCACTTGTGTTAGTGTTGAAAAACCACTTTTCACACTTGTGTTGGTGCAGGAAACCACTTTTGCACTTGTATTAGTGTGGAAAAAACACTTTTTGCACTTGTGATAGTGTTGAAAAACCACTTTTCGCACTTGTGTTAGTGTTGAAAAACCACTTTTGCACTTGTATTAGTGTGGAAAAAACACTTTTTGCACTTGTGATAGTGTTGAAAAACCACTTTTCGCACTTGTGATAGTGTTGAAAAACCACTTTTCGCACTTGTGTTAGTGTTGAAAAACCACTTTTCACACTTGTGTTGGTGCAGGAAACCACTTTTGCACTTGTATTAGTGTGGAAAAACCACTTTTCGCACTTGTGTTAGTGTTGAAAAACCACTTTTCACACTTGTGTTGGTGCAGGAAACCACTTTTGCACTTGTATTAGTGTGGAAAAAACACTTTTTGCACTTGTGATAGTGTTGAAAAAACACTTTTCGCACTTGTGTTAGTGTTGAAAAACCACTTTTCGCACTTGTGTTGGTGCAGGAAACCACATTTGCACTTGTATTAGTGTGGAAAAACCACTTTTCGCACTTGTGTTAGTGTTGAAAAACCACTTTTCACACTTGTGTTGGTGCAGGAAACCACTTTTGCACTTGTATTAGTGTGGAAAAAACACTTTTTGCACTTGTGATAGTGTTGAAAAACCACTTTTCGCACTTGTGTTAGTGTTGAAAAACCACTTTTCACACTTGTGTTGGTGCAGGAAACCACTTTTGCACTTGTATTAGTGTGGAAAAAACACTTTTTGCACTTGTGATAGTGTTGAAAAACCACTTTTCGCACTTCTGTTAGTGTTGAAAAACCACTTTTCGCACTTGTGTTAGTGTTGAAAAACTACTTTTCGCACTTGTGTTGGTGCAGGAAACCACTTTTGCACTTGTATTAGTGTGGAAAAAACACTTTTTGCACTTGTGATAGTGTTGAAAAACCACTTTTCGCACTTGTGTTAGTGTTGAAAAACCACTTTTCGCACTTGTGTTGGTGCAGGAAACCACTTTTGTACTTGTATTAGTGTGGAAAAACCACTTTTCGCACTTGTGTTAGTGTTGAAAAAACACTTTTCACACTTGTGTTGGTGCAGGAAACCACTTTTGCACTTGTATTAGTGTGGAAAAAACACTTTTTGAACTTGTGATAGTGTTGAAAAACCACTTTTCGCACTTGTGTTAGTGTTGAAAAACCACTTTTCACACTTGTGTTGGTGCAGGAAACCACTTTTGCACTTGTATTAGTGTGGAAAAAACACTTTTTGCACTTGTGATAGTGTTGAAAAACCACTTTTCGCACTTGTGTTAGTGTTGAAAAACCACTTTTCGCACTTGTGTTGGTGCAGGAAACCACTTTTGCACTTGTATTAGTGTGGAAAAAACACTTTTCGCACTTGTGTTGGTGCAGGAAACCACTTTTGCACTTGTATTAGTGTGGAAAAAACACTTTTTGCCCTTGTGATAGTGTTGAAAAACCACTTTTCGCACTTGTGTTAGTGTTGAAAAACCACTTTTCGCACTTGTGTTGGTGCAGGAAACCACTTTTGCACTTGTATTAGTGTGGAAAAACACTTTTCGCACTTGTGTTAGTGTTGAAAAAGCGCTTTTCGCACTTGTGTTAGTGTTGAAAAACCACTTTTCGCACTTGTGTTGGTGCAGGAAACCACATTTGCACTTGTATTAGTGTGGAAAAACCACTTTTCGCACTTGTGTTAGTGTTGAAAAACCACTTTTTGCACTTGTGTTGGTGCAGGAAACCACTTTTGCACTTTTATTAGTGTGGAAAAAACACTTTTTGCACTTGTATTAGTGTGGAAAAACCACTTTTTGCACTTGTGATAGTGTTGATAAACCACTTTTCGCACTTGTGTTAGTGTTGAAAAACCACTTTTCGCACTTGTGTTGGTGCAGGAAACCACTTTTGCACTTGTATTAGTGTTGAAAAACCACTTTTCGCACTTGTGTTAGTGTTGAAAAACCACTTTTCACACTTGTGTTAATGTTGAAAAACCACTTTTCGCACTTGTGTTAGTGTTGAAAAACCACTTTTCGCACTTGTGTTAGTGTTGAAAAACCACTTTTCGCACTTGTGTTGCTGCAGGAAACCACTTTTGCACTTGTATTAGTGTGGAAAAAACACTTTTTGCACTTGTGTTAGTGTTGAAAAACCACTTTTCGCACTTCTGTTAGTGTTGAAAAACCACTTTTCGCACATGTGTTAGTGCAGGAAACCACTTTTGCACTTGTATTAGTGTGGAAAAAACACTTTTTGCCCTTGTGATAGTGTTGAAAAACCACTTTTCGCACTTGTGTTAGTGTTGAAAAACCACTTTTCGCACTAGTGTTGGTGCAGGAAACCACTTTTGCACTTGTATTAGTGTGGAAAAAACACTTTTCGCACTTGTGTTAGTGTTGAAAAAGCGCTTTTCGCACTTGTGTTAGTGTTGAAAAACCACTTTTCGCACTTGTGTTGGTGCAGGAAACCACATTTGCACTTGTATTAGTGTGGAAAAACCACTTTTCGCACTTGTGTTAGTGTTGAAAAACCACTTTTTGCACTTGTGTTGGTGCAGGAAACCACTTTTGCACTTGTATTATTGTGGAAAAAACACTTTTTGCACTTGTGATAGTGTTGAAAAACCACTTTTCGCACTTGTGTTAGTGTTGAAAAACCACTTTTCACACTTGTGTTAGTGTTGAAAAACTACTTTTCGCACTTGTGTTGGTGCAGGAAACCACATTTGCACTTGTATTAGTGTGGAAAATCCACTTTTCGCACTTGTGTTAGTGTTGAAAAACCACTTTTCACACTTGTGTTGGTGCAGGAAACCACTTTTGCACTTGTATTATTGTGGAAAAAACACTTTTTGCACTTGTGATAGTGTTGAAAAACCACTTTTCGCACTTGTGTTAGTGTTGAAAAACCACTTTTCACACTTGTGTTGGTGCAGGAAACCACTTTTGCACTTGTATTAGTGTGGAAAAAACACTTTTTGCACTTGTGATAGTGTTGAAAAACCACTTTTCGCACTTGTGTTAGTGTTGAAAAACCACTTTTGCACTTGTATTAGTGTGGAAAAAACACTTTTTGCACTTGTGATAGTGTTGAAAAACCACTTTTCGCACTTGTGATAGTGTTGAAAAACCACTTTTCGCACTTGTGTTAGTGTTGAAAAACCACTTTTCACACTTGTGTTGGTGCAGGAAACCACTTTTGCACTTGTATTAGTGTGGAAAAACCACTTTTCGCACTTGTGTTAGTGTTGAAAAACCACTTTTCACACTTGTGTTGGTGCAGGAAACCACTTTTGCACTTGTATTAGTGTGGAAAAAACACTTTTTGCACTTGTGATAGTGTTGAAAAAACACTTTTCGCACTTGTGTTAGTGTTGAAAAACCACTTTTCGCACTTGTGTTGGTGCAGGAAACCACATTTGCACTTGTATTAGTGTGGAAAAACCACTTTTCGCACTTGTGTTAGTGTTGAAAAACCACTTTTCACACTTGTGTTGGTGCAGGAAACCACTTTTGCACTTGTATTATTGTGGAAAAAACACTTTTTGCACTTGTGATACTGTTGAAAAACCACTTTTCGCACTTCTGTTAGTGTTGAAAAACCACTTTTCGCACTTGTGTTAGTGTTGAAAAACTACTTTTCGCACTTGTGTTGGTGCAGGAAACCACTTTTGCACTTGTATTAGTGTGGAAAAAACACTTTTTGCACTTGTGATAGTGTTGAAAAACCACTTTTCGCACTTGTGTTAGTGTTGAAAAACCACTTTTCGCACTTGTCTTGGTGCAGGAAACCACTTTTGTACTTGTATTAGTGTGGAAAAACCACTTTTCGCACTTGTGTTAGTGTTGAAAAAACACTTTTCACACTTGTGTTGGTGCAGGAAACCACTTTTGCACTTGTATTAGTGTGGAAAAAACACTTTTTGCACTTGTGATAGTGTTGAAAAACCACTTTTCGCACTTGTGTTAGTGTTGAAAAACCACTTTTCGCACTTGTGTTGGTGCAGGAAACCACTTTTGCACTTGTATTAGTGTGGAAAAAACACTTTTCGCACTTGTGTTGGTGCAGGAAACCACTTTTGCACTTGTATTAGTGTGGAAAAAACACTTTTTGCCCTTGTGATAGTGTTGAAAAACCACTTTTCGCACTTGTGTTAGTGTTGAAAAACCACTTTTCGCACTTGTGTTGGTGCAGGAAACCACTTTTGCACTTGTATTAGTGTGGAAAAAACACTTTTCGCACTTGTGTTAGTGTTGAAAAAGCGCTTTTCGCAATTGTGTTAGTGTTGAAAAACCACTTTTCGCACTTGTGTTGGTGCAGGAAACCACATTTGCACTTGTATTAGTGTGGAAAAACCACTTTTCGCACTTGTGTTAGTGTTGAAAAACCACTTTTTGCACTTGTGTTGGTGCAGGAAACCACTTTTGCACTTGTATTAGTGTGGAAAAAACACTTTTTGCACTTGTGATAGTGTTGAAAAACCACTTTTCGCACTTGTGTTAGTGTTGAAAAACCACTTTTCACACTTGTGTTGGTGCAGGAAACCACTTTTGCACTTGTATTAGTGTGGAAAAACCACTTTTCGCACTTGTGTTAGTGTTGAAAAACCACTTTTCACACTTGTGTTGGTGCAGGAAACCACTTTTGCACTTGTATTATTGTGGAAAAAACACTTTTTGCACTTGTGATACTGTTGAAAAACCACTTTTCGCACTTCTGTTAGTGTTGAAAAACCACTTTTCGCACTTGTGTTAGTGTTGAAAAACTACTTTTCGCACTTGTGTTGGTGCAGGAAACCACTTTTGCACTTGTATTAGTGTGGAAAAAACACTTTTTGCACTTGTGATAGTGTTGAAAAACCACTTTTCGCACTTGTGTTAGTGTTGAAAAACCACTTTTCGCACTTGTGTTGGTGCAGGAAAGCACTTTTGTACTTGTATTAGTGTGGAAAAACCACTTTTCGCACTTGTGTTAGTGATGAAAAAACACTTTTCGCACTTGTGTTGGTGCAGGAAACCACTTTTGCACTTGTATTAGTGTGGAAAAAACACTTTTTCCACTTGTGATAGTGTTGAAAAACCACTTTTCGCACTTGTGTTAGTGTTGAAAAACCACTTTTCGCACTTGTGTTGGTGCAGGAAACCACTTTTGCACTTGTATTAGTGTGGAAAAAACACTTTTTGCACTTGTGATAGTGTTGAAAAACCACTTTTCGCACTTGTGTTAGTGTTGAAAAACCACTTTTCGCACTTGTGTTAGTGTTGAAAAACCACGTTTCGCACTTGTGTTGGCGCAGGAAACCACTTTTGCACTTGTATTAGTGTGGGAAAAACACTTTTTGCACTTGTGATAGTGTTGAAAAACCACTTTTCGCACTTGTGTTGGTGCAGGAAACCACTTTTGCACTTGTATTAGTGTGGAAAAAACACTTTTTGCACTTGTGTTAGTGTTGAAAAACCACTTTTCGCACTTGTGTTGATGCAGGAAACCACTTTTGCACTTGTATTAGTGTGGAAAAACCACTTTTTGCTATTGTGTTAGTGTTGAAAAACCACTTTTCGCACTTGTGTTAGTGTTGAAAATCCACTTTTCGCAGTTGTGTTGGTGCAGGAAACCACTTTTGTACTTGTATTAGTGTGGAAAAAACACTTTTTGCACTTGTGATAGTGTTGAAAAACCACTTTTCGCACTTGTGTTAGTGTTGAAAAACCACTTTTCGCACTTCTGTTGGTGCAGGAAACCACTTTTGCACTTTTATTAGTGTGGAAAAAACACTTTTTGCACTTGTATTAGTGTGGAAAAACCACTTTTTGCACTTGTGATAGTGTTGATAAACCACTTTTCGCACTTGTGTTAGTGTTGAAAAACCACTTTTCGCACTTGTGTTGGTGCAGGAAACCACTTTTGCACTTGTATTAGTGTTGAAAAACCACTTTTCGCACTTGTGTTAGTGTTGAAAAACCACTTTTCACACTTGTGTTAATGTTGAAAAACCACTTTTCGCACTTGTGTTAGTGTTGAAAAACCACTTTTCGCACTTGTATTAGTGTTGAAAAACCACTTTTCGCACTTGTGTTAGTGTTGAAAAACCACTTTTCGCACTTGTGTTGCTGCAGGAAACCACTTTTGCACTTGTATTAGTGTGGAAAAAACACTTTTTGCACTTGTGTTAGTGTTGAAAAACCACTTTTCGCACTTCTGTTAGTGTTGAAAAACCACTTTTCGCACATGTGTTAGTGCAGGAAACCACTTTTGCACTTGTATTAGTGTGGAAAAAACACTTTTTGCCCTTGTGATAGTGTTGAAAAACCACTTTTCGCACTTGTGTTAGTGTTGAAAAACCACTTTTCGCACTAGTGTTGGTGCAGGAAACCACTTTTGCACTTGTATTAGTGTGGAAAAAACACTTTTCGCACTTGTGTTAGTGTTGAAAAAGCGCTTTTCGCACTTGTGTTAGTGTTGAAAAACCACTTTTCGCACTTGTGTTGGTGCAGGAAACCACATTTGCACTTGTATTAGTGTGGAAAAACCACTTTTTGCACTTGTGATAGTGTTGAAAAACCACTTTTCGCACTTGTGTTAGTGTTGAAAAACCACTTTTCACACTTGTGTTAGTGTTGAAAAACTACTTTTCGCACTTGTGTTGGTGCAGGAAACCACATTTGCACTTGTATTAGTGTGGAAAATCCACTTTTCGCACTTGTGTTAGTGTTGAAAAACCACTTTTCACACTTGTGTTGGTGCAGGAAACCACTTTTGCACTTGTATTATTGTGGAAAAAACACTTTTTGCACTTGTGATAGTGTTGAAAAACCACTTTTCGCACTTGTGTTAGTGTTGAAAAACCACTTTTCACACTTGTGTTGGTGCAGGAAACCACTTTTGCACTTGTATTAGTGTGGAAAAAACACTTTTTGCACTTGTGATAGTGTTGAAAAACCACTTTTCGCACTTGTGTTAGTGTTGAAAAACCACTTTTGCACTTGTATTAGTGTGGAAAAAACACTTTTTGCACTTGTGATAGTGTTGAAAAACCACTTTTCGCACTTGTGATAGTGTTGATAAACCACTTTTCGCACTTGTGTTAGTGTTGAAAAACCACTTTTCACACTTGTGTTGGTGCAGGAAACCACTTTTGCACTTGTATTAGTGTGGAAAAACCACTTTTCGCACTTGTGTTAGTGTTGAAAAACCACTTTTCACACTTGTGTTGGTGCAGGAAACCACTTTTGCACTTGTATTAGTGTGGAAAAAACACTTTTTGCACTTGTGATAGTGTTGAAAAAACACTTTTCGCACTTGTGTTAGTGTTGAAAAACCACTTTTCGCACTTGTGTTGGTGCAGGAAACCACATTTGCACTTGTATTAGTGTGGAAAAACCACTTTTCGCACTTGTGTTAGTGTTGAAAAACCACTTTTCACACTTGTGTTGGTGCAGGAAACCACTTTTGCACTTGTATTATTGTGGAAAAAACACTTTTTGCACTTGTGATACTGTTGAAAAACCACTTTTCGCACTTCTGTTAGTGTTGAAAAACCACTTTTCGCACTTGTGTTAGTGTTGAAAAACTACTTTTCGCACTTGTGTTGGTGCAGGAAACCACTTTTGCACTTGTATTAGTGTGGAAAAAACACTTTTTGCACTTGTGATAGTGTTGAAAAACCACTTTTCGCACTTGTGTTAGTGTTGAAAAACCACTTTTCGCACTTGTCTTGGTGCAGGAAACCACTTTTGTACTTGTATTAGTGTGGAAAAACCACTTTTCGCACTAGTGTTAGTGTTGAAAAAACACTTTTCACACTTGTGTTGGTGCAGGAAACCACTTTTGCACTTGTATTAGTGTGGAAAAAACACTTTTTGCACTTGTGATAGTGTTGAAAAACCACTTTTCGCACTTGTGTTAGTGTTGAAAAACCACTTTTCACACTTGTGTTGGTGCAGGAAACCACTTTTGCACTTGTATTAGTGTGGAAAAAACACTTTTTGCACTTGTGATAGTGTTGAAAAACCACTTTTCGCACTTGTGTTAGTGTTGAAAAACCACTTTTCGCACTTGTGTTGGTGCAGGAAACCACTTTTGCACTTGTATTAGTGTGGAAAAAACACTTTTCGCACTTGTGTTGGTGCAGGAAACCACTTTTGCACTTGTATTAGTGTGGAAAAAACACTTTTTGCCCTTGTGATAGTGTTGAAAAACCACTTTTCGCACTTGTGTTAGTGTTGAAAAACCACTTTTCGCACTTGTGTTGGTGCAGGAAACCACTTTTGCACTTGTATTAGTGTGGAAAAAACACTTTTCGCACTTGTGTTAGTGTTGAAAAAGCGCTTTTCGCACTTGTGTTAGTGTTGAAAAACCACTTTTCGCACTTGTGTTGGTGCAGGAAACCACATTTGCACTTGTATTAGTGTGGAAAAACCACTTTTCGCACTTGTGTTAGTGTTGAAAAACCACTTTTTGCACTTGTGTTGGTGCAGGAAACCACTTTTGCACTTGTATTAGTGTGGAAAAAACACTTTTTGCACTTGTGATAGTGTTGAAAAACCACTTTTCGCACTTGTGTTAGTGTTGAAAAACCACTTTTCACACTTGTGTTGGTGCAGGAAACCACTTTTGCACTTGTATTAGTGTGGAAAAACCACTTTTCGCACTTGTGTTAGTGTTGAAAAACCACTTTTCACACTTGTGTTGGTGCAGGAAACCACTTTTGCACTTGTATTATTGTGGAAAAAACACTTTTTGCACTTGTGATACTGTTGAAAAACCACTTTTCGCACTTCTGTTAGTGTTGAAAAACCACTTTTCGCACTTGTGTTAGTGTTGAAAAACTACTTTTCGCACTTGTGTTGGTGCAGGAAACCACTTTTGCACTTGTATTAGTGTGGAAAAAACACTTTTTGCACTTGTGATAGTGTTGAAAAACCACTTTTCGCACTTGTGTTAGTGTTGAAAAACCACTTTTCGCACTTGTGTTGGTGCAGGAAAGCACTTTTGTACTTGTATTAGTGTGGAAAAACCACTTTTCGCACTTGTGTTAGTGTTGAAAAAACACTTTTCGCACTTGTGTTGGTGCAGGAAACCACTTTTGCACTTGTATTAGTGTGGAAAAAACACTTTTTCCACTTGTGATAGTGTTGAAAAACCACTTTTCGCACTTGTGTTAGTGTTGAAAAACCACTTTTCGCACTTGTGTTGGTGCAGGAAACCACTTTTGCACTTGTATTAGTGTGGAAAAAACACTTTTTGCACTTGTGATAGTGTTGAAAAACCACTTTTCGCACTTGTGTTAGTGTTGAAAAACCACTTTTCGCACTTGTGTTAGTGTTGAAAAACCACGTTTCGCACTTGTGTTGGCGCAGGAAACCACTTTTGCACTTGTATTAGTGTGGGAAAAACACTTTTTGCACTTGTGATAGTGTTGAAAAACCACTTTTCGCACTTGTGTTGGTGCAGGAAACCACTTTTGCACTTGTATTAGTGTGGAAAAAACACTTTTTGCACTTGTGTTAGTGTTGAAAAACCACTTTTCGCACTTGTGTTGATGCAGGAAACCACTTTTGCACTTGTATTAGTGTGGAAAACCACTTTTTGCTCTTGTATTAGTGTTGAAAAACCACTTTTCGCACTTGTGTTAGTGTTGAAAATCCACTTTTCGCAGTTGTGTTGGTGCAGGAAACCACTTTTGTACTTGTATTAGTGTGGAAAAAACACTTTTTGCACTTGTGATAGTGTTGAAAAACCACTTTTCGCACTTGTGTTAGTGTTGAAAAACCACTTTTCGCACTTCTGTTGGTGCAGGAAACCACTTTTGCACTTGTATTAGTGTGGAAAAACCACTTTTCGCACTTGTGTTAGTGTTGAAAAACCACTTTTCGCACTGGTGTTAGTGTTGAAAAACCACTTTTCGCACTTGTGTTGGTGCAGGAAACCACATTTGCACTTGTATTAGTGTGGAAAATACACTTTTTGCACTTGTGATAGTGTTGAAAAACCACTTTTTGCACTCGTGTTAGTGTTGAAAAACCACTTTTCGCACTTGTGTTAGTGTTGAAAAACCACTTTTCACACTTGTGTTGGTGCAGGAAACCACTTTTGCACTTGTATTATTATGGAAAAAACACTTTTTGCACTTGTGATACTGTTGAAAAACCACTTTTCGCACTTCTGTTAGTGTTGAAAAACCACTTTTCGCACTTGTGTTAGTGTTGAAAAACTACTTTTCGCACGTGTGTTGGTGCAGGAAACCACTTTTGCACTTGTATTAGTGTGGAAAAAACACTTTTTGCACTTGTGATAGTGTTGAAAAACCACTTTTCGCACTTGTGTTAGTGTTGAAAAACCACTTTTGCACTTGTATTAGTGTGGAAAAAACACTTTTTGCACTTGTGATAGTGTTGAAAAACCACTTTTCGCACTTGTGATAGTGTTGAAAAACCACTTTTCGCACTTGTGTTAGTGTTGAAAAACCACTTTTCACACTTGTGTTGGTGCAGGAAACCACTTTTGCACTTGTATTAGTGTGGAAAAACCACTTTTCGCACTTGTGTTAGTGTTGAAAAACCACTTTTCACACTTGTGTTGGTGCAGGAAACCACTTTTGCACTTGTATTAGTGTGGAAAAAACACTTTTTGCACTTGTGATAGTGTTGAAAAAACACTTTTCGCACTTGTGTTAGTGTTGAAAAACCACTTTTCACACTTGTGTTAGTGTTGAAAAACCACTTTTCGCACTTGTGTTGGTGCAGGAAACCACATTTGCACTTGTATTAGTGTGGAAAAACCACTTTTCGCACTTGTGTTAGTGTTGAAAAACCACTTTTCACACTTGTGTTGGTGCAGGAAACCACTTTTGCACTTGTATTATTGTGGAAAAAACACTTTTTGCACTTGTGATACTGTTGAAAAACCACTTTTCGCACTTCTGTTAGTGTTGAAAAACCACTTTTCGCACTTGTGTTAGTGTTGAAAAACTACTTTTTGCACTTGTGTTGGTGCAGGAAACCACTTTTGCACTTGTATTAGTGTGGAAAAAACACTTTTTGCACTTGTGATAGTGTTGAAAAACCACTTTTCGCACTTGTGTTAGTGTTGAAAAACCACTTTTCGCACTTGTGTTGGTGCAGGAAACCACTTTTGTACTTGTATTAGTGTGGAAAAACCACTTTTCGCACTTGTGTTAGTGTTGAAAAACCACTTTTCACACTTGTGTTGGTGCAGGAAACCACTTTTACACTTGTATTAGTGTGGAAAAAACACTTTTTGCACTTGTGATAGTGTTGAAAAACCACTTTTCGCACTTGTGTTAGTGTTGAAAAACCACTTTTCACACTTGTGTTGGTGCAGGAAACCACTTTTGCACTTGTATTAGTGTGGAAAAAACACTTTTCGCACTTGTGTTGGTGCAGGAAACCACTTTTGCACTTGTATTAGTGTGGAAAAAACACTTTTTGCCCTTGTGATAGTGTTGAAAAACCACTTTTCGCACTTGTGTTAGTGTTGAAAAACCACTTTTCGCACTTGTGTTGGTGCAGGACTCCACTTTTGCACTTGTATTAGTGTGGAAAAAACACTTTTCGCACTTGTGTTAGTGTTGAAAAAGCGCTTTTCGCACTTGTGTTAGTGTTGAAAAACCACTTTTCGCACTTGTGTTGGTGCAGGAAACCACATTTGCACTTGTATTAGTGTGGAAAAACCACTTTTCGCACTTGTGTTAGTGTTGAAAAACCACTTTTTGCACTTGTGTTGGTGCAGGAAACCACTTTTGCACTTGTATTAGTGTGGAAAAAACACTTTTTGCACTTGTGATAGTGTTGAAAAACCACTTTTCGCACTTGTGTTAGTGTTGAAAAACCACTTTTCACACTTGTGTTGGTGCAGGAAACCACTTTTGCACTTGTATTAGTGTGGAAAAACCACTTTTCGCACTTGTGTTAGTGTTGAAAAACCACTTTTCACACTTGTGTTGGTGCAGGAAACCACTTTTGCACTTGTATTATTGTGGAAAAAACACTTTTTGCACTTGTGATACTGTTGAAAAACCACTTTTCGCACTTCTGTTAGTGTTGAAAAACCACTTTTCGCACTTGTGTTAGTGTTGAAAAACTACTTTTCGCACTTGTGTTGGTGCAGGAAACCACTTTTGCACTTGTATTAGTGTGGAAAAAACACTTTTTGCACTTGTGATAGTGTTGAAAAACCACTTTTCGCACTTGTGTTAGTGTTGAAAAACCACTTTTCGCACTTGTGTTGGTGCAGGAAAGCACTTTTGTACTTGTATTAGTGTGGAAAAACCACTTTTCGCACTTGTGTTAGTGTTGAAAAAACACTTTTCGCACTTGTGTTGGTGCAGGAAACCACTTTTGCACTTGTATTAGTGTGGAAAAAACACTTTTTCCACTTGTGATAGTGTTGAAAAACCACTTTTCGCACTTGTGTTAGTGTTGAAAAACCACTTTTCGCACTTGTGTTGGTGCAGGAAACCACTTTTGCACTTGTATTAGTGTGGAAAAAACACTTTTTGCACTTGTGATAGTGTTGAAAAACCACTTTTCGCACTTGTGTTAGTGTTGAAAAACCACTTTTCGCACTTGTGTTAGTGTTGAAAAACCACGTTTCGCACTTGTGTTGGCGCAGGAAACCACTTTTGCACTTGTATTAGTGTGGGAAAAACACTTTTTGCACTTGTGATAGTGTTGAAAAACCACTTTTCGCACTTGTGTTGGTGCAGGAAACCACTTTTGCACTTGTATTAGTGTGGAAAAAACACTTTTTGCACTTGTGTTAGTGTTGAAAAACCACTTTTCGCACTTGTGTTGATGCAGGAAACCACTTTTGCACTTGTATTAGTGTGGAAAAACCACTTTTTGCTCTTGTGTTAGTGTTGAAAAACCACTTTTCGCACTTGTGTTAGTGTTGAAAATCCACTTTTCGCAGTTGTGTTGGTGCAGGAAACCACTTTTGTACTTGTATTAGTGTGGAAAAAACACTTTTTGCACTTGTGATAGTGTTGAAAAACCACTTTTCGCACTTGTGTTAGTGTTGAAAAACCACTTTTCGCACTTCTGTTGGTGCAGGAAACCACTTTTGCACTTGTATTAGTGTGGAAAAACCACTTTTCGCACTTGTGTTAGTGTTGAAAAACCACTTTTCGCACTGGTGTTAGTGTTGAAAAACAACTTTTCGCACTTGTGTTGGTGCAGGAAACCACATTTGTACTTGTATTAGTGTGGAAAAAACACTTTTTGCACTTGTGATACTGTTGAAAAACCACTTTTCGCACTTCTGTTAGTGTTGAAAAACCACTTTTCGCACTTGTGTTAGTGTTGAAAAACTACTTTTCGCACGTGTGTTGGTGCAGGAAACCACTTTTGCACTTGTATTAGTGTGGAAAAAACACTTTTTGCACTTGTGATAGTGTTGAAAAACCACTTTTCGCACTTGTGTTAGTGTTGAAAAACCACTTTTCGCACTTGTGTTGGTGCAGGAAACCACTTTTGCACTTGTATTAGTGTGGAAAAACCACTTTTCGCACTTGTGTTAGTGTTGAAAAAACACTTTTCGCACTTGTGTTGGTGCAGGAAACCACTTTTGCACTTGTATTAGTGTGGAAAAAACACTTTTTGCACTTGTGATAGTGTTGAAAAATCACTTTTCGCACTTGTGTTAGTGTTGAAAAACAACTTTTCGCACTTGTGTTGGTGCAGGAAACCACTTTTGCACTTGTATTAGTGTGGAAAAAACACTTTTTGCACTTGTGATAGTGTTGAAAAACCACTTTTCGCACTTGTGTTAGTGTTGAAAAACCACTTTTCGCACTTGTGTTAGTGTTGAAAAACCACGTTTCGCACTTGTGTTGGCGCAGGAAACCACTTTTGCACTTGTATTAGTGTGGGAAAAACACTTTTTGCACTTGTGATAGTGTTGAAAAACCACTTTTCGCACTTGTGTTAGTGTTGAAAAACCACTTTTCGCACTTGTGTTGGTGCAGGAAACCACTTTTGCACTTGTATTAGTGTGGAAAAACCACTTTTCGCACTTGTGTTTGTGTTGAAAAACCACTTTTCGCACTTGTGTTAGTGTTGAAAAACCAGTTTTCGCACTTGTGTTGGTGCAGGAAACCACTTTTGCACTTGTATTAGTGTGGAAAAAACACTTTTCGCACTTGTGTTGGTGCAGGAAACCACTTTTGCACTTGTATTAGTGTGGAAAAAACACTTTTTGCCCTTGTGATAGTGTTGAAAAACCACATTTCGCACTTGTGTTAGTGTTGAAAAACCACTTTTCGCACTTGTGTTGGTGCAGGAAACCACTTTTGCACTTGTATTAGTGATGAAAAAACACTTTTTGCACTTGTGATAGTGTTGAAAAACCACTTTTTGCACTCGTGTTAGTGTTGAAAAACCACTTTTCGCACTTGTGTTAGTGTTGAAAAACCACTTTTCACATTTGTGTTGGTGCAGGAAACCACTTTTGCACTTGTATTATTATGGAAAAAACACTTTTTGCACTTGTGATACTGTTGAAAAACCACTCTTCGCACTTCTGTTAGTGTTGAAAAACCACTTTTCACACTTGTGTTAGTGTTGAAAAACTACTTTTCGCACGTGTGTTGGTGCAGGAAACCACTTTTGCACTTGTATTAGTGTGGAAAAAACACTTTTTGCACTTGTGATAGTGTTGAAAAACCACTTTTCGCACTTGTGTTAGTGTTGAAAAACCACTTTTCGCACTTGTGTTGGTGCAGGAAACCACTTTTGCACTTGTATTAGTGTGGAAAAACCACTTTTCGCACTGGTGTTAGTGTTGAAAAAACACTTTTCGCACTTGTGTTGGTGCAGGAAACCACTTTTGCACTTGTATTAGTGTGGAAAAAACACTTTTTGCACTTGTGATAGTGTTGAAAAATCACTTTTCGCACTTGTGTTAGTGTTGAAAAACCACTTTTCGCACTTGTGTTGGTGCAGGAAACCACTTTTGCACTTGTATTAGTGTGGAAAAAACACTTTTTGCACTTGTGATAGTGTTGAAAAACCACTTTTCGCACTTGTGTTAGTGTTGAAAAACCACTTTTCGCACTTGTGTTAGTGTTGAAAAACCACGTTTCGCACTTGTGTTGGCGCAGGAAACCACTTTTGCACTTGTATTAGTGTGGGAAAAACACTTTTTGCACTTGTATTAGTGTGGAAAAAACACTTTTTGCACTTGTGATAGTGTTGAAAAACCACTTTTCGCACTTGTGTTAGTGTTGAAAAACCACTTTTGCACTTGTATTAGTGTGGAAAAAACACTTTTTGCACTTGTGATAGTGTTGAAAAACCACTTTTCGCACTTGTGTTAGTGTTGAAAAACCACTTTTCGCACTTGTGTTGGTGCAGGAAAGCACTTTTGTACTTGTATTAGTGTGGAAAAACCACTTTTCGCACTTGTGTTAGTGTTGAAAAAACACTTTTCGCACTTGTGTTGGTGCAGGAAACCACTTTTGCACTTGTATTAGTGTGGAAAAAACACTTTTTCCACTTGTGATAGTGTTG